>NW_027204387.1:0-30205 GCF_024711535.1 Dipodomys merriami
TTACGGTTAGAGTTATTGTGAGATTGAGGGTGTGGGTGAGGGTTAGGGTTAGGGTTAGGATGAGGTTTAGGGTTAGGGTTAGTGTGAGGGTGAGGTTTAGGGTTAGATATAGGGTTTGGGGGAAGGTTAGGGGGAGGTTTGGGATAGGATTAGTGTTAGAGTTAGGGTGAGGGTGAGGGTTAGGTTGAGGTTTAGGGTTAGGGTAATGAATGGTTAGGGTTAGTGTGAGGGTTAGTGTTAGCGTTAAGGTTAGTTTTAGGGTGAGGGTAAGTTTTAGGGTGAGGTTTTGGGTTGGGGTGAGAGTTGTGGTTAGGGTGAGTGTTAGGATTAGAATTAGGGTTATTGTTAGGGTTAGGTTTGGGTTTTGGTTACGGTGAGGGTGAGGTTTAGGGTTGGAGTTAGGGTGAGGTTTAGGGTTGGGGTTAGGGTTAGAGTGAGGGGTAGGATGAAGGTGAGGTTTACCGTTAGAGTTAGGGTGAGGGTGATGGTTAGGGTTTGGATTAGGGATAAGGAGAGGGTGAGTGTGTGTGTTAGAGTTAGGGTTAGGTTTAGGCTAAGGGTAAGGCTAAGTGTGAGGTTGAGTGTGAGGGTTAGGGTTAGGATTAGTGTTAGTGTGAGAGTGAGGGCGACGGTTTGGTTTAGTGTTAGGGTGAGGGTTAGGATGAGTGTTAGGATTAGGGTTAGGCTTATGGTGAGCATTAGGTTTAGGGTTAGGTTGAGGGTTTGGGTTAGGAGAAGGATGAGGGTTAGTTTTAGGGTTAGGGTGAGGGTTAGGATGAGGATTAAGGTTACGATTAGTGTTAGGGTGAAAGCTAGGGTGAGGGTGAGAACTAGGTTTAGTGTTAGGGTAAATTTTAGGGTTATAGTTAGGGTTAGGGTGAGGGTTAGGATGAGGGTTAGGGTTACGGTGAGGGTGAGGGTTAGGGTTAGGTTTAGGTTTAGTGTTACGTTTAGGGTAAGGGTTAGGATGAGGATGAGGTTTAGGGTTAGTGTTAGGGATGGGGTGAAGCTGACGATGAGTGTTAGGGTGAGAGTTAGTGTTAGGTTTAGGGTTAGGGTAAGGTTCAGGGTTATGGTGAGTGTAAGGATGAGGGTTAGGGTTAGGGTGAGGGTTAGGGTTAGGGTTAGGGGGAGGGTTAGGGTGAGGTTTAGGGCTAGGGTGAGGGTGAGGTTTAGGGTTAGGGTTAGGGTGAGGTTTAAGGTTAGGTTTTGGGTTAGGGTTAGGGTGAGGGTGAGGTTTAGGGTTAAAGTTAGGTTAAGCTGAGGCTGAGGGTGAGGGTTAGGGTTAGGTTTAGGATTAGGGTAAAGGTTAGGGTGAGTGTGAAGGTTAGGGTTAGGGTTAGGGTTAGGCTTAGGGTTAAACTGAGGGTGAGGGTGAGGGTGAGGGTGAGGTTTAGGGTTAGGATTAGGGTTAGGGTGAGGGTGAGTGTGTGTGTTATAGTTAGGTTTAGGGTTAGGCTTAGGGTTAGGCTGAGGGTGAGGTTGAGGGTGAGGGTTAGGGTTAGGGTGAGGGTTTGTGCAAAACTTAGGGGGAGGGTTAGGATGAGGGTTAGTGTTAGTGTTAGGGGTAGGTTTAGGGTTAGGGTGAGGGTGAGGGTTAGGGTTAGGTTTAGGTATATGCTTAGGGTTAGGCTGAGGTTGAGGTTGAGGGTTAGGGTAAGGGTGATGTTTAGGGGTAGGGTTAGGGTGAATGTGAGGTTTAGGGTTAGGGTTAGGGTTAGGCTTAGGATTATGCTGAGGGTGAAGGTGTGGGTTAGTGTTTGGGTTATGGTTAGGGTTATGGGGAGGGTTAGGATCAGGGTTAGTGTTAGTGTGAGGTTTAGGATGAGGGTGAGTGAGTGTGTAGGGTTAGGTTTAGGGTTAGGCTTAGGGTTAGGCTGAGGGTGAAGTTAGGGTTAGGGTTAGGGTTAGGCTTAGGCTTTGGTTTAGGCTGAGGGTGAGGGTGAGGCTGTGGGTTAGTGTTAGGGTGAGGGTTAGGGTAAGGGTTAGGGGGAGATTTAGGAAAAGGGATAGGGTTAGGATTAGGGTTGGGTGTGTCTAGGGTGAGAATGAGGTTTAGGGTTAGGGTTAGCTTGAGGGTTAGGATTATGTTAAGTGTGAGAGTTAATGTTCGGGTTAAGTTTAGGGTTAAGTAGAGGGTTAAGGTAAGGGTTACGATGAGGGTGAAGGTTAGGGTTAGGTTGAGGGTGAGGGTTCGGATAAGGGTTAGGGTGAGCTTGAGGGTTATGGTTAGTGTTAGGGTGAGGGTTAGGATGAGGGTTAGGGTTAGGATTAGTGTTCGGGTGAGGGCTATGGTGAGGGTGAGGTTTAGGGTTAGGGTTAGGGTTAGGGTGAGGTTTAGGGTTAGGGATAGGGTTAGTATTAGGGTGAGGGTGACATTTATGTTTAGAGTTAGGGGTAGGATGAGGCTGAGGTTGAGGGTTAGGGTTAGGGTTAGTGTAAGATTTAGGGTTAGGGTGAGGGTTAGGATTGAGGGTGAGGGTTAGGTTTAGGGTTAGGATTAGGTTTAGGGTAAGGGTTAGGGTGAGTGTGAGCATTAGGGTGAGTGTGAGCATTACGGTTTGGCTTAGGGTTAGGCTGAGGTTGAGGGTGAGGGTCAGGGTTAGTGTTAGATTAAGGTTTAGGGTTAGGGTTAGGGTTAGGGTGAAATTTAGGGTTCGGTTATATTTAGCGTTAGGGTGAGGGTTATGGTTAGGGTTAAGGTGAGCATGAGGTTTAGGATTATGTTGAGGATTAGGCTTAGGTTTAGGGCTAGGGTGAGGGTTAAGGTTAGGGTGAGGGTGAGGGTAAGGATGAGGATTAGGGTTAGAATTAGGGTTAGGGTGAAGCCTAGGGTGAGGGTGAGGGTTAGGGTTAGTGTTAGATTAAGGTTTAGGGTTAGGTGAGGGTGATGGTAAGTTTGAAGTTTAGGGTTACGGTCAGGGTGATGATTACGTTTAGGGTGAGGATTAGGTTTAAGATTAGGGTTAGCCTGAGGATGAGTGTTAGGATTAGGGTTAGGGTTAGGGTTAGGGTTACATTTCAGTTTAGGATAAGTGTTATTGTTAGGGTTAGGGTCAGATTTATGGGGAGGGTGAGGGTGAGAATGAGGGTTAGGGTTAGGGTGAGGTTTAGGTTTAGGTTTAGGATTAGGTTTAGGGTGAGTGTGATGGTTAGAGTTAGGGTGATTGTTAGTGTTAGGGTGAGAGTGAGAGTTAGGGTTCGGTTATGTTTAGGGTTAGGGTGAGTGTTAGGGTTAGGGTTACGGTGAGCATGAGGTTTAGGGTTAAGTTGAGGATTAGGCTTAGGGTTAGGGCTAGGGTGAGGGTTAAGTTTAGGGTTAGGGTGAGGGTAAGGATGAGGATTAGGTTTAGGATTAGGGTTAGGGTGAGGGATAGGACAAGCTTGAGGGTTAGCGTTAGTGTTAGATTAAAGTTTAGGGTTAGGGTTACGGTTAGGGTGAGGGTTAGGTTGAGGGTTAGGGTTATGGTGAGGGTGATGATTAGGGTTAGGGTGAGGGTTTGGTTTAGGATTAGGGTTAGCTAGAGGGTGAGTGTTAGGATTACTGTTAGCGTTAGGGTTAGGTTTCGGTTTAGGATTAGTGTTATTGTTAGGGTTAGGGTTAGAGTTATGGTGAGGGTGAGGGTGAGGATTAGGGTTAGGGTGAGGTTTAGGGTTAGGGTTAGGATTAGGGTTAGGGTGAGGGTGAGGGTTAGAGTTAGGGTGAGGGTGAGGATTAGGGTTGCGGTGAGGGTTAGGGTAGGATTACGGTTAGCAAGAGGGTGAGTGTTAGGATTACAGTTAGGGTTAGGATTAGGGTTAGGATTAGTGTTCTTGTTAGGGTTAGGGTTAGAGTTATGGTGAGGGGAAGCGAGGGTGAGGGTTAGGGTTTGGGTTATGGTGAGGTTTAGGATTAGGGTTAGGATTAGAGTTAGGGTGAGGGTGAGGATGAGGGTTAGGGTTATGGTGAGAGTTAGTGTTAGGGTTAGGCGCAGGGTTAGGATGAGGGTTAGGGTTAGGATTAGGGTTAGGGTGAGGACTAGGGTGAGGGTGAGGTTTAGGGTTAGGGTTAGGGTGAGGTTTACGGTTAGGTTTAGGGTGAGTGTGAGGGTTAGGGTTAGGGTTAGGTTTAGGCTTAGGGTTACACTGAGGGTGAGGGTGAGGGTGAGGTTTAGGCTTCGGATTAGGGTTAGGGTGAGGGTGAATTTGTGTGCTAGAGTTAGGTTTAGGATTAGGCTTAGGGTTAGGCTGAGGGTGAGGTTGAGGGTAAGGGTTAGTGTTAGGGTGAGGTTAAGGTAAGGGTGGGGGGAGGGTTAGGATGAGGTTTAGTGTTAGGATTAGGGTTAGGGTGAGGGCTAGGGTGAGGGTTACGTTTAGGTTTAGGGTCAGGGTGAGGTTTAGTGTTAGAGTTAGTGTTTGGGTGATGCTGAGGGTGAGGGTTAGGGTAAGTATTAATGTTAGGCTTAGGCTTAAGGTGAGGTTTAGGTTGAGGGTTAGGATTTGGGTTAGTAGTAGGATTAAGGTTAAGGTGAGGGTGAGGATTAGGGTTAGGGTTAGGGTAAGGCTTAAGGTAAGGCTGAGGTTGAGGGTGAGGGTTAGTGTTAGGGTGAGGTTTAGGGTTAGGTTTAGGGTGAGTGTGAGGGTTAGGGTTAGGCTTAGGCTTAGGCTTATGCTGAGGTTGAGGGTGTGGTTTAGTGTTAGGGTTAGGATTAGGGTTATGTGGTGGGTTAGGATGAGGGTTAGGGTTATTGTGAGGTTTAGGGTGAGGTTGAGTGTGTTGTTAGGGTTAGGTTTAGGGTTAGGCTTAGGGTTAGGCTGAGAGTGAGTTTGAGGCTGAAGGTTAGTGTTAGGGTGAGGTTTAGGATAAGGGTTAGGGGGAGGTTTAGGAAAAGGGATAGGGTTAGGATTAGGGTTGGGTGAGGCTAGAGTGAGAATGAGGTTTAGGGTTAGGGTTAGCTTGAGGGTTAGGATTATGGTAAGGGTGAGAGTTAGTGTTCGGGTTAAGTTTAGGGTTAGGTTGAGGGTGAAGGTAAGGGTTACTGTGAGGGTTCGGATTAAGGTTAGGGTGAGCATGAGGGTTATGGTTAGTGTTAGGGTGTGGGTTAGGATGAGGGTTCGGGTTAGGATTAGTGTTAGGTTGAGGACTAGGCTGAGGATGAAGTTTAGGGTTAGGTTTAGGTTTAGGGTGAGGTTTAGGTTTAGGGGTAGGGTTAGTGTTCGGGTGAGGTTGACGTTTACGGTTAGAGTTAGGGGTAGGATGAGGCTGAGGTTGAGGGTTAGGGTTAGGGTTAGTGTTAGATTTAGGGTTAGGGTGAGGGTTAGGCTGAGGGTGAGGGTTAGTGTTAGGGTTAGGATTAGGTTTAGGGTAAGGTTTAGGGTGAGTGTGAGCATTAGGTCTAGGGTTAGGGTTTGGCTTAGGGTTAGGCTGAGGGTGAGGGTGAGTATGAGGGTTAGGGTTAGTGTTAGATTAAGGTTTAGGGTTAGGATTAGGGTTAGGGTGAGAGTTAGGGTTCGATTATGTTTAGGGTTAGGGTGAGGGTTATGGTTATGGTTAAGTTGAGCATGAGGTTTAGGGTTACATTGAAGATTAGGCTTAGGGTTAGGGCTAGGGTGAGGGTTAAGTTTAGGGTTAGTGTGAGTGTAAGGATGAGGAATAGGGTTAGGGTGAGGGCTAGGGTGAGGTTGAGGGTTAGGGTTAGTTTTAGATTAAGGTTTCGGTTTAGGGTTTGGGTTAGGGTGAGGGTTAGGTTTAAGATTAGGGTTAGCCTGAGGATGAGTGTTAGGATTAGGGTTAGGGTTAGGTTTCGGGTTAGGATTAGTGTTATAGTTAGGGTTAGGGTTAGAGTTATGGTGGGGGTGAGGGTGAGGGTTAGGGTTAGGGTGAGGTTTAGGGTTAGTGTTAGGATTAGTGTTAGTGTGAGGGTGAGGTTTACGGTTAGATTCAGGGTTAGTTGGAGGGTTAGGTCTAGGATTAGGCTTAGGGTTAGTTTTAGGGTTAAGGATACGGTGAGGGTTAGGTTGAGGTTTAGGTTTATGGTTAGGGTTAGGATTAAGATGAGCGTGAGGGTGAGTGTGAGGGTTAAGTTTAGGGATAGGCTTAGCCTTAAGGTTAGGCTGAGGGTGAGGGTATGGGTGAAGATTAGGTTTAGGGTGATGGTTAGCATTAGGGCTAGGGTGAGGGTTAAGATGAGGGTTAGGATTAGTATTAGGTTTAGGGTGAGGGCTAGGGTGAGGGTGAGGGTTAGCGTAAGGTTTTGGCTTAGGCTTAGGTTTAGGCTGAGCATGAGCTTGAGGGTGAGGGTTAGCGTTAGGGTGATGTTTAGGTTTACAATTAGGGTGAGTGTTAGGATGAGGTTTAGGGTTATGGTGAGGATGATGGTAAGGGTAAAGGTGAGGTTTAGGCCGAGGGTCAGGTTTAAGATAAGGGTGAGGTTTAGGGTTAAGTTTAGGGTTAGGGTAAAGGTTAAGGTTAGGGTTAGGGTGAGGGTTAGATTGAGGATTAGGGTTATGGTTAGTGTGAGATGTAGGGTGAGGATGAAGGTTAGGGTTAGGGTCAGGGTGATGGTTAGAATTAGGGTTAGGGTGAGGGCTAGGGTGAGGGTGAGGATTAGTGTTTTGGTTAGGGTTAGGATGAGGTTTAGGATTAGGGTGAGGTTTAGGGTTAGTGTGAGGGTTAGTATTAGGGTTAGGGTTAGCATTAGGTTGCGGGTTATGGTTAGTGTGTGGGTTAGGGTTAGGGTTAGGTTTATTGTTAGGTTTAAGGTTAGGGTTACGGTTACGGTGATGGTGAGGGTTAGGGTTAGGGTTAGGGTGAGGTTTAGTGTTAGGGTTAGGGTTAGATTTAGGTTTATGATGAGGGTGAGGTTTAGGGGTACATTTTGGGTTATGGTGAGGGGTAATGTTAGGGTGTGTGTTAGCGTGGGGGTGACAGTAAGGGTAAAGTTGAGGGTTAGGCTGAGGCTGAGGGTTACGGTAAGGGTGAGGGTTAGGATTAGGGTGAGGGTTAGTGTTAGCTTTAGGGTGAGGTTGAGGGTTAGATTGAGGATTAGTGTTAGGGTTAGTGTGAGGTTTAGGGTGAGGATGAGGATTAGGATTAGGGTGAAGGTTTGGGTGAGGGTGAGGGTTGGGGTTAGTGTTAGGTTGAGGTTTAGGGTTAGGGTGATGTTTAGGGTTAGTGTGCGGGTTAGTGTTAGTGTTAGGTTTAGTGTTAAGGTGAGGGTAAGTGTTAGGGTGAACATTAGGGTTAGGGTGAGGGTTATGGTTAGGGTGAGTGTTAGGGTTAGGGTTATGTTTATTGTTAGGGTTTGGGATAGTGTTACGGTTTCGGTTAGGGTGAGGGTGAGGGTTAGGGTTAGGGTGAGGTTTAGGGTTAGGGTTAGGGTTAGTATTAGGGTGAGGTTGAGGTTTAGGGTTAGATTTAGGGTTAGTGTTAGTGTGAGGGTTAGTGTTAGCATTAGGGTTAGTGTTACAGTGAGGGTACGTCTTAGGGTGAGGGTTTGGGTCAGGGTGAGGGTTATGGTTAGTGTGAGGGTTAGGATTGGTGATAGGGTTATTGTTAGGGTTCGGATTAAGGTTATGGTTATAGTGCGAGTGAGGGTGAGGGTTAGGGTTAGGGTTAGGGTGAGGTTTAGAGTGAGGGTGAGGTTTAGGGTTAGAGTTAGTGTTAGGGTGAGGGTTAGGTTGAGGGTTAGGGTTAGGGTTAATGTTAGGTTTAGGCTTACGGTGAAAGTTCATGGGAGGTTTAGGGTTAGGGTTAGGGTTAGGATTAGGGTTAGGGTGAGGGTGAGTGTGTGTGTTAGGGTTTGGTTTAGGCTTAGGCTTTAGCGTTAGGCTGAGGGTGAGGTTGAGGGTGAGGGTTAGGTTTAGCTTTAGTGTTAGGGTTTCGGTGAGTATGAGGGTTAGGATTAGGTTCACTGTGGGGTTAGGATTAGGGTTAGGGTGAGGGTGAGGGTGAGGTTTACGTTTAGGGTTAGGATGATGGTTAGGGTTAGGATTAGTGTTAGGGTGAGTGCTAGTGTGAGGGTGATGGTTAGTGTTAGGGTGACGGTAAGGTTTACGGTTAGGGTGAGGGTTTGGATGAGGTTTAGGGTTAGGAGGAGGTTTAGGGTGAGCATGATGGTAAGGGTAAAGGTGAGGTTTAGGCTGAGGGTTAGGGTTAAGATAAGGGTGAGTGTTAGGGTTAGGTTTAGTGTTAGGGTAAGGTTTAGGATTAGGGTTAGGATGAGGGTTAAATTGAGGTTTAGGGTTAGGGTTAGTTTCAGGTTTAGTTTGAGGATGAGGGTTAGGGTTTAGGTTAGGGTTAGGGTGAGGATGAGTTTTTGTGTTGTCATTAGGGTTAGGGTGCGAGTTAGGGTGAGGGTTAAGTTTAGGGTAAGGATTAGAGTGGGGGTGCTGGTAAGGGTAAACGTGAGGGTTAGGCTGAGGTTGAGGCTTACAGTGGGGTGAGGTTTAGGGTTAGGGTGAGGGTTAGGGTTATGGGAAGGGTGTGGGTGATAGTTAGATTGAGGATTAGTGTTAGGGTTAGTGTGAGGTTTAAGGTGAGGATGAGGGTTACGGCTAGGGTGAGGGCTAGGGTGAGGGTGAGGGTTAGGTTTAGGTTTAGGGTGAGGTTTAGGGTTAGGGTCATGATTAGGGTTAGTGTGAGGGTTAGTGTTAGGTTTCTGGTTAGTGTTAGGGTGAGGGTAAGTGTTAGGGTGAGGGTTAGGGTCAGGGTGAGGGTTATGGTTAGGTTGAGTGTTAGGGTTAGGGTTAGGGTTATTGTTAGGGTTAGGGTTACGGTTATGGTGAGGGTGAGGGTGAGGGTTAGGGTTAGGGTTAGTATGAGGTTTAGGTTTAGGGTAAGGGTTAGAGTTAGGGTTAGGGTGAGAGTGAGTTTTATGGTTAGAGTTAGGGTTATTGTTAGGGTTAGTGTTAGTGTGAGGGTTTGCGTTAGCGTTATGCTTAGGCTTAGGCTTAGGCTTAGGCCAAGCATGAGGGTGAGGTTCAGGGTTAGGGTTAGGGTGCAGGTTAGGGTTAGGGTTAGGGTGAGGTTTAGGATGAGGTTTAGGGTTAGGATTAGTGTTAGGGTGAGGACTAGGTTGAGGGATAGGAAGAGGGTTAGGATTAGGGTTAGGGTTAGTTTGAGTGTGAGTCTGAGGGTCAGTGTTAGGGTTAGGGTGAGGGTGAGGGTTAGGGTTTTGTTTAGTGTGAGGGTGAGGCAAATGATTAGGGTTAGGTTTAGGGTTGGGTTTAGGGTTAGGGTTAGGTTTAGGGTTAGGTTTACAGTTAGGGTTAGGGTTAGGTTTAGGCTTAGGGTTAGGCTGAGGGTGAGGTTGGGGTTTAGCATTAGGGTGAGGGTTAAGGTTAGTGTGAGGATTAATGCTACGGTTAGGTTTAGTGTTAGGGTGAGGGTATGTGTTAGGGTGAGGGTTAGGGTTACGGTGCATGTTATGGTTAGTGTGAGGGTTATGGTTAGGGTTAGGGTTATTGTTAGGTTTAGGATTAGGGTTACTGTTACAGTGAGGGTGAGTATTAGGTTTATGGTTAGTGTGGGAGTTAGCGTGGGGGTAATGGTAAGGGTAAAGGTTAGGGTTAAGGTGAGGGTGAGGGGTACAATAAGGGTGAGGGTTAGGGTTAGGGTTAGAGTTAGGCTGAGGGTGAGGGTGGGGGTGACGATTAGGGTTAGGGTGATGGTTAAGGTTAGGGTTATGGTGAAGTCTAGGTTGAGGTTAAGGGTTGGGGTTAGTGTTAGGCTGAGGTTTAGGGTTGGGGTGAGGTTTAGGGTGAGTGTGAGGGTTATGGTTAGGTTGAGGTTTAGGGTTAGGGTTAGGGTTAGGGTTAGGGTTAGGGTGAGGTTGAGGTTTAGGGTTAGATTTATGGTTAGTGTTAGTGTGAGGTTAGTGTTAGCGTTAGGGTTAGTGTTATGGTGAGGGTAAATCTTAGGGTGAGGGTTTGGGTCAGGGTGAAGGTTATGGTTAGGGTGAGCGTTAGGATTAGGGTTAGGGTTATTTTTAGGGTTCGGTTTAAGGTTACGGTTATGGTGCGGGTGAGGGTGAGGGTTAGGGTTACTGTTAGGGTGAGGTTTAGGGTGAGGGTGAGGTTTAGGGTTACAGTTAGGGTTAGGGTGAGGATTGGGGTTAGGCTTCGGCTTCGGCTTAGGCTTAGGCTGAGCATGAGGGCGAGGGTGAGTGTTAGGGTTCGTGTTTGGGTGAGGGGTAGTGTTAGGATTAGGGTTAGGTTTTGGGTGAGTTTTAGGGTTAGATTTAGGGTTAGTGTTTGGGTGAGGTTTAGTGTTAGAGTTAGGGTTAGGGTGAGGCTGAGGGTGAGGGTTAGGGTTAGGATTAATGTTAGGGTTAGGCTTAAGTAGAGGGTTAGGTTAAGGGTGAGGGTTAGGGTCAGGGTTAGGAGTAGGATTAGTGTTAGTGTTAGGGTGAGTGTGAGGGTTAGGGTTAGGTTTAGGGATATGCTTAGGGTTAGGCTGAGGTTGAGGGTGAGTGTTAGGATTAGGGTGAGGGTTAGTGTTAGTGTGAGGTTAGTGTTAGCGTTAGGGTTAGTGTTATGGTGAAGGTAAATCTTAGGGTGAGGTTTTGGGTCAGGGTGACGGTTATGGTGCCGGTGAGGGTGAGGGTTAGGGTTAGTGTTAGGGTGAGGTTTAGGGTGAGGGTGAGGTTTAGGATTACAGTTAGGGTTAGGGTGAGTGTGAGGGTTAGGGTTAGGGATAGGCTTAGGATTAGGCTGAGGGTGAGGGTGTGGGTTAGGGTTAGGATTAGTGTTAGGGTGAGGTTTAGGGTTTGGGTTAAGGTTAGAGTTAGGGTTAGGGTGAGGTTGAGCTTTAGGGTTAGAGTTAGGGTTAGGGTGAGGTTTAGGTTGAGGGTTAGGATAAGGGTTATATTTAGGTTTAGGGTTACGGTTAGAGTTAGGGGGAGGGTTAGGGTTAGGGTTAGTGTTAGGGATAGGATTTGGGTTAGAGTGAGGGTGAGTGTGTGTGTTAGGTTTAGGTATAGGGTTAGGCTTACGGTTAGGCTGAGGGTGAGGTTGAGGGTGAGGGTTAGGGTTAGGGGGAGTTTTAGGATGAGGGTTAGGGTTAGGATTAGGTTTAGGGTAAAGGTTAGGGTTAGTGTGAGGGTGAGGCTTAAGGTTAGGGTTAGGGTTAGGGTGAGGTTTGTGTTGGGGTTAGGGTTAGAGTTAGGGTTAGGGTGAGGGTGAGGTTTACGGGTACAGTTAGGGTTAGGGTGCGGGTTAGCTTGGGGGTGACGGTAAGGGTAAATTTGAGGGTTAGGCTGAGGGTGAGGTTTATGGTGAGGGTTAGGTTTAGGTTTAGGGTGAGGGTTAGTGTTCGCTTTAGGGTGAAGGTGAGGGTTAGATTGAGGATTAGTGTTAGGGTTAGTGTGAGGTTTAGGGTGAGGATGAGGGTTAGGGTTAGGGTGCTGGCTAGGAAGAGGGTGAGGTTCAGGGTTAGTGTTAGGATGAAGTTTAGGGTTAGTGTAATGGTTAGGGTTAGTGTGAGGCTTAGTGTTAGGGTTAGAGTTAGTGTTAGGGTGAAGGTAAGTGTTAGGTTGAGGGTTAGGTTTAAGGTGAGAGTTATGGTTAGGGTGAGGGTTAGGGTTAGGGTGAGGGTTATGTTTAGGGTGAGGGTTAGTGTTTGGGTTAGGATTATAGTAAGCATTAGGGTTATCGTTAAGGTTATGGTGAGGGTGAGGGTGAGCCTTAGGTTTAGGGCTAGGATGAGGTGTAGTTATAGGGTTAGGTTTAGTGTCAGGGTGAGGTTTAGTGTTAGAGTTAGGGTTAGGATGAGGCTGAGGGCGAGAATTAGGTTTAGGATTAATGTTAGGGTTAGGCTTAAGGTGAGGGTTAGGTTGAGGGTGAGGGTTAGAGTTAGGGTTAGGATTAGGATTAGGTTTAGGGTTAGGGTGAGTTTGAGGTTTAGTGTTAGGGTTAGGGATAGGCTTAGGGTTAGACTGAGGTTGAGGGTGAGTGTTAGGGTTAGGGTGAGTGTTAGGTTTAGGGTTAGGATTAGGAATAGGTTTAGAGTTAGGGTGAGTGTGAGGGTTAGGGTGAGGTTTAGGGTTGGGCTTAGGGTTAGGCTCAGGATGAGGGTGAGGGTGAGGGTTAGGGTTAGGGTGAGTATTAGGGTTAGGGTTATGGGGAGGGTTAGGATGAGGGTTAGGGTTAGGATTAGGGTTAGAGTGAGGGCTAGGAAGAGGTTGAGGTTTATGGTTAGGGTTAGGGTGAGGGTTAGTGTGAGTGTTAGTTATAGGGTTAGAATTAGGGTTTAGCTGAGGATGAGGGTGAGGCTTAGGGTTCTGGTTAGGATTAGGATTAGGGAAAGGGTTAGAGTGAGTGTGAGGGTTAAGGTTCTGGTTAGGGTTAGGCTTAGGATTACACTGAGGGTGAGGGTGAGGGATAGGATTAGGCTTTGGGTTAAGGTGAGGGTGAGTGAGTGTGTTAGGTTAGGTTTAGGTTTAGGTTAAGGGTTAGGCTAAGGGTGAGGTTGAAGGTGAGGTTTAGGGTTAGGGTGAGGTTTAGGGTTAGGGTTAGGGTTAAATTGAGAGTAAGGGTGAGGGTTAGGGTTAGTGTTAGGGTGAGTGTCAGGATGAAGTTTAGAATTAGGGTTAGGGTGAGGGCTAGGCTGAGGTTGAGGTTTAGGGTTAGGGTTAGGGTTAGGTTTAGGGTTAGGGTGAGGGTGAGGTTTAGGGTTAGAGTTAGTGTAAGGGTGAGGCTGAGGTTGAGGTTTAGGTTTAGGGTTAGTTTTCGAGTTAGGGTTAGGGTAACGGTTAGGGTGATGGTGAGGATTGGGTTTAGGGTTAGGATTAGGATTAGAGTAAGGGTTAGGGTGAGTTTGAGTGTTAGGTTTAGGGTTTGGTTTAGGCTTCGGGTTAGGTTGAGGCTGAGGATGAGGGTGAGGGTTAGGGTTAGGGTTAGGATGGGGTTTAGGGAGAGGGTTAGTGTTAGGTTAGGGATTAGTGTGAGGGTTAGGGTTAGGGTTAGTATTACGATTATGGTGAGGGTGAGGGTGAGTGTGATGGTTAGGGTTAGGGTGAGAGTTAGGGTTCGGTTAAGTTTAGGGGTAGGGTGATTGTTAGGTTTAGGATTACGGTGAGTGTAAGTGTTAGGGTTAGGTTGAGGGTTAGGGTTAGGGTAAGGATGAGGGTTAGTTTTAGGGTTCGTGTGAGGGTTAGGATGATGATTAGGGTTACGATTAGTGTTAGGGTGAGGGCTAGGGTGAATGTGAGGATTAGGGTTTGTTTTAGTGTAAGGTTTAGGATTAGGTTTGGGGTTAGGGTGAGGGTTAGGATGAGGGTTAGAGTTACGGTGAGGGTGAGGGTTAGGGTTAGGGTGAGGTTTAGGGTTAGGATTAGGGTTAGGGTGAGGTTGAGTGTTAGCATTAACGTTACGGTTAGGGTTAGGTTTAGGGTTAGGATTACTGTTATAGTTAGGGTTAGGGTTAGAGTTATGGTGAGGGTGACGGTTAGGGTGATTGTGAGGTTTATGGTTAGATTTAGGTTCAGTTGGAGGGTTAGGTCGAGGGTTAGGGTTTGTGTTAGGGTTAAGGTTAGGGTGAGGGTTAGGTTGAGGTTTAGGGTTAGGGTTAGGGTTAGGGTTAGGATTAGGGTTAGGGTGAGTGTGAGTGTGAGGTTTAGGGTTAGGGTTAGGCTTAGGCTTAGGGTTAGGCTGAGGGTGAGGGTGGGTGTGAGGATTAGGTTTAGGGTGATGGTTAGGGTTAGGGTTATGGTGAAGGTTAGTGTTAGGGTTAGGGATAGAGTGAGGATTAGGGTGAGGATGAGGTTTAGGGATAGAGTTAGGGTTACGGTGAGGGTTAGCGTTAGAGTGAGGGTTAGGGTGGAGTTGACGTTTAGGATAAAGGTGAGGGTTAGGCTGAGGGTGAGGTTACAGTAAGGGTGAGGGTTAGGGTTAGGGTGAGGGTTAGGGTGAGGGAAAGTGTTAGGGTGAGGGTTAGGGTTAAGGTGAGAGTAAGTGTTAAGGTGAGGGTTAAGGTTAGGGTGAGGGTTATGTTTAGTTTCAGGTTTAGGGTTAGGGTTAGGATTATTGTTAGCATTAGGATTAGGTTTACGGTTATGGTGAGGGTGAGGGTGAGGGTGAGGGTTAGGGTTAGGGCTAGGATGAGATTTAGGGATAGGGTTAGGGTTAGGTTTAGGGTCAGGGTGAGGTTTAGTGTTAGAGTTATGGTTAGGGTGAGACTGAGGGTGAGGGTTAGGGTTAGGGTTAGTGTTAGTGTTAGGGTTAGGGTGAAAGTTAGGTGCAGAGTTAGGGTTAGCGTTAGGCTTAAGGTTAGACTTAGGTTTAGGGTTTCAATTACGGTGAGTTTGAGTTTCAGTATTAGGGTTTGGGTGAGTGTGAGGTTTAGGGTTAGAATTAGGGTTAGAATTAGGATTATGGTTAGGGTTAGCTTGAGTGTGAGGTTTAGGGTTAGTGTTAGCCTTAGGT
This sequence comes from Dipodomys merriami, assembly GCF_024711535.1. NCBI lineage: Eukaryota > Metazoa > Chordata > Mammalia > Rodentia > Heteromyidae > Dipodomys > Dipodomys merriami. The sequence continues at coordinate 14,404 of NW_027204387.1, forward strand.
TTAGGCTGAGGTTTTGCGTGAGGGTTAGGGTTATGGTTAGCTTGATGGGTAGGATTAGGGTTAGGGTGAGTTTTAGTGTTAGGGTTACGTTTAGAGTTATGGTTAGGGTGAGGGTGAGGTTTAGGGGTAGAGTTAGTTTTAGGGTGAGGGTTATGGTGAGTGTGAGGGTTATGTTGAGGGTTAGGGTAGGGGTGAAGGTAAGGGTAAACGTGAGGGTTAGGCTGAGGGTCAGGGTTACATTAAGGTTGAGGGTTAGGGTTAGGATGACCGTTAGGGTTAGGGTTAGTGTGCGAGTTAGGGTACAGGTTAAGTGTAGGGTTAGGGTGAGGTTTAGGGTAAGGGTTACGGTGAGGGTGAGGGTTAGGTTTAGGTTGAGGGCTAGGTTGAGGGTGAGGGTTAGGGTAAGGGTTAGGGTGAGCGCTAGGGTGAGGGTTAGGGTGAGGGTTAGGGTTAGATATAGGGTTAGTTTTAGGATTAGTGTTAGGTTGAGGGTGGGTGTGAGGGTTAGGGTTAGGGTTAGGATTAGGCTTAGAGTTAGGTTGAGGATTAGGGGTAGGGTTTGGGTTAGGGTGAGGCTGAGGCTGAGGATTAGGGAAAGGTTTAGGGTTAGGGTTATGCTTAGGGTTATACGGCTGAGGTTGAGGGTGGTGGTTAGGATTAGAGTTAGGGTTAGCTTAGGCTTAGGTTTAGGGTTATTGTTAGTGTTACGGTTCGGGTTAAGTTTGCAGTGAGGGTGAGGCTGAGGGTGACGGTTATGGTTAGAGTTAGGGTTAGGGTTAGGGTTAGTGTTATTGTTAGGTTTAGGGTTAGAGTTACGGTGAGGTTGAGGGTGAAGGTGAGGTTAGTGTTAGGGTGAGGTTTAGGGTTAGGGTTTGGGTTAGGGTTAGGGTGAGGGTGATATTTAGGGTTATAGTTAGGGTTAGGGGAAAGGTTAGGGTGAGGTTTAGGGTTAGGGTTAGTGTTATGGTTAGATTGAGGGTGAGGGTTAGGTTGAAGTTTAGGGACAGGGTTAGGATTACTATTAGGGTTTGTGTGAGGGTTAGGGTGAGCGTTAGGATGAGGATTAGGCTTATACTTTTGGTTCCGCTGAGGGTGAGTGTTGGGGTTAGGTTTAGGGTTACGGTGATGGTTTGGGTTAGGGTTAGGGGGAGGTTTAGGGTGAGGGTTAGGGTTAGGTTTAGTGTTAGGATTAGGGTAAGGATGAGGGTTAGGGTTCGGGTTCAGGTTAGGGTTAGGGTAAGGGTGAGGTTTAGGTTTAGGGTTAGGGTTAGGGTTAGATTTATGGTGAGGGTGACAGTGCGGATGAGTGTGAGGTTTAGGGTTAGGCTTACGGTTAGGCTTAGGTTTAGCCTAATGGTCAGGGTGAGTTTTAGGGTTAAGGTGAGGGTTAGGGTTAAGGTTATGGGGGGGGTTAGGATGAGGGTTAGTGTTAGGATTAGGGTTAGGGTGATTGCTAGGGTGAGGGTGAGGTTTAGGTTTAGGTTAGGTTGATGTTTATGGTTAGGGTTAGGGTTAGGGTTAGGGTCACGTTGAGATTTATGGTAAGAGTTAGGGTTAAGGTGAGGCTGAGGGTGAGGGTTATGGTTAGGGTTAGGATTAGGATTAGGGTAAGGGTTAGGGTCAATGTGAGTGAAAGGGTTAGGGTTAGGGTTAGGCTTAGGTTTACACTGAGGTGAGGGTGAGGGTGAGGCTTAGGGTTAGGGTGAGAGTTAGGGTTCAGGGTAATTTTAGGGTTAGGTTGAGGGTTAGGGTTAGGTTTACGTTGAGTGTGAGGGTTAGAGTTACGTTGATGGTTAGGGTTAGGGTTAGGGTTGTGGTGAGGGTTAGTGTTAGTGTTACGGTGAGGTTTAGAGTTAGGGTTAGAGTTAGAGTGAGGCTTAGTATGAGGGTAAGGGTTACGGTAAGTGTGAGGGTTAGGGTTAGGGTGAGGGTTAGGGTTAGGGTTAGGGTTAGGGTGAGGGTGAGGGTTTTGATTATGGTTAGTGTTAGGGTTATTTTTAGGGTTACGGTTAGGGTGAGGGTGAGGGTGAGGGTTAGGGTTAGGGTTAGGTTGAGGTTTTTAGTGTTAGGGTTAGGGTTAGAGTTAGGGTTAGGGTGAGGTTAGGGTTAGGGTTAGTGTGAGGGTTAGTGTTTGGGTTATGTTATGCGTTACGGTTAGGGTTGAGGTTAGGGTTAGTGTTAGGATAAGAGTTAGGGTTACAGTAAGGGTGTGTTTTAGGGTTTGGGTGAGGGTTAGGATTAGGTTTAGGGTTAGGGTGAGGGTCTGGGTTAGGATTAGGGTTAGGGTTAGGGTTATTGTTAGATTTAAGATTATGGTGAGGTTGCTGGTGAGGATTATGCTTAGGGTTCGGTTGAGGTTTTTAGTGTTAGTGTTAGGGTTAAAGTTAGGGTTAGGGTGAGGTTAGGGTTAGGGTTAGTGTGAGGTTTAGTGTTTGGGTTAGGGTATGGGTTAGGGTGATGGTTGTGTTTAGGGTGAGGGTTAGGATTAGGGTTAGGGTTATTGTTAGGGTTAGGTTTAGGGTTACGGTTACGGTGAGGGTAAGGGTTCGGGTTCGGGTTTAGGGTTAAGGTCAGTTTTAGGGCTTGAGTAAGGGTTAGAGTTAGGGTTAGGGTTAGGGTAAGGTTTAGGGTCAGAGTATGGTTAGGATGATGGTTAGGTTGAGGGTTAGGGTTAGGGTTAGTGTTAGGGTTAGGGTGAGGGTTAGGTTGAGGTTTAGGTTTAGGGTAAGTGTTATGGGGAGGGTTAGGATGAGGGTTAGGGTTAGGATTAGGGTTAGGGTGAGGGCTAGGGTGAGGGTGATTTCTAGGGTTAGGGTTAAGGTGAGGTTTAGGTTTAGGGTTAGGGTTAGTGTTAGAGTGAGGGTTACGGTTAGCGTTATGGCGATGGTTAGGATTAGGGTTAGGGTTAGGGTTAGGATGAGGGTGAGGGTGGCGTTGAGGATTAATGTTAGGGTTACCGTTAGGGTTATTGTGAGTTTTATGGTTAGGGTTAAGTTTGCAGTGAGGCTGAGGCTGAGGGTGAGTGTTATGTTTAGGGTTAGGGTCAGGTTTAGGGTTAATGTTATTGTTATGGTAAGGGTTAGAGTTTCAGTGAGGTTGAAAGTGAGGGTGAGGATTAGCGTTAGTGTGAGTTTTGTTTTAGGTTAGGGTTAGGGTTAGGGTGAGTTTGAGCTTTAGGGTTAGATTTAGGGTTAGGGGGAGGGTTAGGGTGTGGTTTAGGTTTAGGGTTAGTGTTAGGGTTAGGGTGAGGTTGAGGGTTAGGTTGAGGTTTAGGGAAAGGGTTAGGTTTAGGATTAGGGTTAGGGTGACCATGAGTGTGAGGATAAGGGTAAAGGTTACGCTTAGGCTTAGGAATAGGCAGAGGGTGAGGGTGGGATGAGGATTAGGGTTAGGGTGATGGTTAGGTTTAGGGGTAGTTTTATTGTAAGGGTTAGGGTTAGAGTTACGGTGAGGGTGAGGGTGCGGGTGAGGTTTAGGCTTAGGATTAGGGTGGGGTTTAGCGTTAGGTTTAGGGTTAGGGTGAGGGTGAGGGTGAGGTTTAGGGTTAGATATAGCGTTAGGGTGACTGTTAGGGTGAGGGTTAGGGTTGGGTTTAGTGTTAGGGTTAGGGTGAGGATGAGGGTTAGGGTTAGGGTTAGGGTAAGGGTTAGGTTTAGGGTTAGGGTTACAGTTAGGGTTAGAGTTATGGTGAGGGTGATAGTGGGGAATGAGTGTGAAGGTTACGGTTAAGTTTAGGGTTAGGCTTAGGGTTAGGCTTAGGTTTGGGCTAAAGGTGATTGTGAGGTTAATGGTTATTTTGAGGGTTAGGGTTAGGGTTATGGGGAGGGTTAGGATGAGGGCTAGTGTTAGGATTAGGGTTAGGGTAATGGCTAGGGTGAGGGTGATTTTTAGGGTTAGTTTAGTGTGAGGTTTAGGGTTAGGGCTGGGGTAGGGTTAGGGTGAGGGTGAGGTTTAGGGTTAGAGGTAGGGTTAAGGTGAGGCTGAGGGTGAGGGTTACGGTTAGGGTTAGGATTAATATTTGGGTAAGTGTTAGGGTGAGTGTGAGGGTTAAGGTTAAGGTTAGCGTTAGGCTTAGGGTTACATTGAGCGTGAGCGTGAGGGTGAGGGTTAGGGTGAGAGTTAGGGGTCAGGTTAAGTTTACAGTTAGCATGAGGGTTAGGGTTAGGTTTACGTTGAATGTGAGTGTTAGGGTTAGGTTGAGGATTAGGGTTAGGGTTAGGGTGAGGTTTAGGTTTAGGGTTAGGGTGAGGGTTAGGATGAGGATTAGGGTTAGGATTAGGGTTAGGTTGAGGGCTAGGTTTAGGGTGAGGGTTAGGGTTAGTTTTAGGGTGAGTTTTAGGGTTAGGGATAGGTTTATGGTGAGGGTTAGGATGAGGGTTAGGGTTACGTTAGGGTGAGGGTTAGGGTTTGGGTGAAGGTTAGAGTTAGGTTTAGTGTTAGGATTAGGGTGAGGGTTAGGATTAGGGTTAGGGTTAGGGTTATTGTTAGGGTTACGGTTACGGTGAGGGTGAGGGTGAGGGTTAGGGTTAGGGTTAGGTTGAGGTTTTTAGTGTTTGGGTTATGGTTAGAGTTAGGGTTAGGGTGAGGTTAGGTTAGGGTTACTCTGAGGGTTAGTGTTTGGTTTAGAGTATGGGTTACGGTGAGGGTTGTGGTTAGGGTGAGGGTTAGGATTAGGGTGAGGGTTATTGTTAGGATTAGGTTTAGGTTTTGGTTTAGGGTTAGAATTAAGATTAGGGTGAAGGTGAGGTTTAGAGTTAGAGTTATTGTAAGGGTGAGGGTTAGCTTAAGGGTTAGGGTTAGTGTTAGTGTTAGGGTTAGGGTTAAGTTTAGGTTGAGGGTGAGTTATAGGGTTAGGGTTATGGGGAAGTTTAGGATGAGGGTTAGGGTTAGGATTAGGGCTAGGGTGAGTGCTAGGTTGAGGGTGAGGTTTAGCCTTAGGGTTAGGGTGAGGTTTAGTTTTAGCGATAGGGTTAGGGATAGGGTTAGGTTTAGGTTTAGAGTTAGGGTAAGGGTGAGGCTGAGGATGAGGGTTAGCGTTAGGGTTAGTGTTAGAGTTAGGGTTAGGGTGAGGGTTAGGATTAGGGTGAGGGTAAAGGTGAGGGTTTGGCTTAGGCTTAGGTTACGATTAGGATTAGGGTAAGGGTTAGGATGAGTAGATGGCTAGGGTTAGGGTAAGGCTTAGGCTTAGGTTTAGGCTGAGAGTGAAGGTGAGGTTGAGTGTTAGGGTTAGGGTTAAACTTAGGGTTAGGGTTAGGGTGAGACTTAGGGTTCGATTATATTTAGGGTTAGGGTTAGGGTTAGGGTTAGGATTAGGGTTAGGGTGAGGGCTAGGGTGAGGGAGACGTTAGGGTTTGTGTTAGGGTAAGGTTTAGGGTTAGGGTTAGGGTTTGAGTTAGGGTTCGGATGAGGGTTAGGGTTCCTGTGAGGGTGAGGGTTAGGGTTAGGTTGAGAGTTAGGGTTACGATTATGGTTAGGGTGAGGGTGAGTTTTAGGATTAGGGTTAGGTTTAGGGTTAGGTTTAGTGTTAGGTTTAGTGTTATGGTTACTGTTAGGGTTAGAGTTATGGTGAAGGTGAGGGTGAGGGTTAGGGTTAGGGTGAGGTTTAGGGTTAAGTTTAGGATTAGGGTTAGAATGATGGGGAGGTTTAGGGTTAGATTTAGGGTTAGTTGTAGGGTTAGGTCCAACGTTAATGTTAGGGTTAGTGTTAGGGTTAAGTTTAGGGTGAGGGTTAGGGTGAGGTTTAGGGTTTAGGATGAGGTTTATGGTTAGGGTTAGGTATAGGATTAATGTTAGTGTTAGGCTTAAGTTGAGGGTTAGGGTGAGGGTGAGGTTTAGGTTTAGGGTTAGGATTAGGATTAGTGTTAGGGTGAAGGATAGGGTGAGGGTTATGGTTAGGGATAGGGTTAGGCTTAGGATTAGGCTGAGGGTGAAGTTTAGGGTGAGGGTTAGGGTTATGATGAGAGTTCGTGTCAGGATAAGTGTGAGAGTTAGGTTTCGGGTTAAGTTTAGGGTTAGGGTGAGGGTTAGGGTAAAGGTTACAGTGAGGGTAAGGGTTAGGGTTAGGTTGAGGGTTAGGGTTAGGCTTAGGGTTAGTGTGAGGATGAGGGTGAGGGTTACATTTAGTGTTAGGGTGAGGGTTAGGATGAGGGTTAGGGTTAGGATTAGGGTTAGGCTGAGGGTTAGGTTGAGGTTGAGGGTTAGAGTAAGGGTTAGGCTTAGGCTTAGGGTTAGGCTGAGCATGAGGTTGAGAGTGAGGGTTAGGGTTAGGGTGATGGTTAGGTTTAAGGTTAGAGTGAGGGTTAGGATGAGGTTTAAGGTTAGGGTGAGGTTTAGGGTGAGGATGATGGTAAGGGTAAAGGTGAGGTTAAGGCTGAGGTTGAGGGTTAAGATTTATGGTTAGGGTTAGGGTTAGGATGAGGGTTAGATTGAGGATTAGGGTTAGGGTTAGTGTGAGGTATAGGGTGAGGATGAGGGTTAGGGTTATGGTGAGAGTGAGGGTTAGAATTTGGGTTAGTGTGAGGGCTAGGGAGAGGGTGAGGGTTAGAGTTAGGGTTAGGGTTAGGGTGAGGTTTAGGTTTAGGGTGAGGTTTAAGGTTAGTGTGAAATTTACTGTTAGGGTAAGGGTTAGTGTTAGGGTGAGTGTAAGTGTTAGGGTGAAGGTTAATGTTAGAGTTAGGGTTATGTTTAGGGTGAGGGTTAGTGTTAGGGTTAGGGTTATTGTTAGGGTTATTGTTAGTATTAGGGTTATGGTAACAGTTACTGTGAGGGTGAGGCTTAGGGTTAGGGTTAGAGTGAGGTTGAGGCAGAGTTGGAGGGTAAGGTTTAGGGTTAGGTTTAGAGTTAGGGTTAGGGTGAGGGTTAGGGTGAGGATGAGTGTGAGGGTGAGGGTTAATCTTAGGGTTAGGATTAGGATTAGTGTAAGGGTTTGGGTGAGTTTGAGGGTTAGGTTTAGGGTTAGGCTTAGGCTTAGGGTTCGGCTGAGAGTGACGGTGAGGTTGAGGGTTAGGGTTAGGGTGAGGGTTAGGGTTAGGATTAGGGTGAGGGTGAGGGCTAGGGTGATGGTGAGGGTTAGGATTGGTTAGGGTTAGTGTTTGGGTAAGGTTTAGAGTTAGGGTTAGGGTTTCGGTTAAGGTTAGGTTGAGGGTTATTGTTACGGTGAGGTTGAGGGTTAGGGTTAGTTTGAGGGTTAGGCTTAATATTATGTTTAGGGAGAGGGTGAGTGTTAGGATTAGGGTTAGAGTTATGGTTAGGTTTAGGGTTAGTTTTAGGGTGAGGTTTAGGGTTAGGGTTAGGATTAGTGTTAGGGTGAGGTTGAAATTTAGGGTTAGATTTAGGCTTGGTTGGAGGGTTAGGTCGAGCGTTAATGTTAGAGTTAGTGTTAGGGTTAAGGTTAGGGTGAGGGTTAGGTTGAAGTTTAGGCTTAGGGTTAGGGTTAGGATTAGGCTTAGGGTGAGGTGAGTGTGAGTTTTAGGGTTAGGGTTAGGCTTAGGCTGAGGGTTTAGCTGAGGGTGAGGGAGTGGGTGAGCATTAGGGTAAGGTTGATGTTTAGGTTTCGGGTTAAGGAGAGGGTTAGGATGAGGGTTAGGGTTAGGCTTAGGGTTAGGGTGAGGGCTAGGGTGAAGGTGAGGGTTAGGGTAAGTGTTAGGCTTAGGCTTAGGGTTAGCCTGAGCATGAGGTTGAGGGTGAGGTTTATGGTTGAGGATAGGGTGAGATTTAGTGTTAGGGTTAGGGTTAGAGTTAGGGTTAGGACGAGAGTGAGGTTTAGGGGTAGGGTTAGGGTCAGCGTGAGGGTTAGCTTTCGGGTGAGGGTTAGGGTGGGAGTGACGGTATGGGTAAAGGTGAGGGTTAGGCTGAGGGTGAGGGTTATGGTAAGGGTGAGGGTTAGGTTTAGGATGAGCGTTAGGGTTAGGGTTAGGGTGAGGGTTAGATTGAGGATTAGTGTTAGGGTTAGTGTGAGGTTTAAGGTGAGGATGAGGGTTAGGTTTAGGGTGAGGGCTAGGGTGAGGGTGAGGGTGAGGTTTAGATTCAGGACTAGTGTTTGGGTTAGTGTGAGCTTTAGGGTGAGGATGAGTTTTAGGGTTAGGGTTAGGGTTAGGATTAATGTTTGGGTTAGGCTTAAGGTGAGGGTTAGAGTGAGGTTGAGCTTTAGTGTTAGTGTTAGGATTAGGGTTAGGGTTAGGGTTAGGGTGAGTGTGAGGGTTAGTGGTAGGGTTAGGGTTAGGCTTAGTGTTAGGCTGAATTTGAGGGTGAGGTTGAGGGTTACTGTGAGGGTGAGGGTTAGGGTTAGGGTTAGTGTGAGAGTTAGAGTTAGGGTTAGGTTGAGGGTTAGGGTTAGTGTTAGGGTTAGGGTGAAGGTGAGGGTGAGGGTGAGGGTTAGTGTTAGGGTTAGGATGAGTGTTAGGTTTAGGATTAGGTTTAGGGTGAGGGCTAAGGTGAGGGTGAGGTTTAGGGTTAGGTTTATGTGAGGTTTAGGTTTAGGTTTAGGGTTAGGTTTAGGGTGAGGTTCAGGTTTAGGGTTAGAGTTAAGGTTAGCGTGAGGCTGATGGTGAGGTTTAGGGTTAGGGTTAGTGTTAGAGTTAGGGTTACAATGAGGGTTCGGGTGAGGGTGAGGTTTAGGCTTAGTGTTAGGATTAGGATTAGGGTACAGGTTAGGGTAAGTGTGAGGGTTAGTTTTAGGGTTACGGTTAGCCTTATGATTAGGCTGAGGGTGCGGGTAAGGGTGAGGGTGAGGGATAGGGTTAGGGTGAGAGTTAGGGGTAGGATTAGGGTGAGTGTTAGGGTTCTTGTTAAGTTTAGGGTTAGGGTGAGGTTTAGGGTTATGGTGAGGGTTAGGGTTAGGTTGAGCGTTAGGGTTAGGATTAGGATTAGGGTGAGGGTTAGTGTTAGGTTTAGGGTGAGGGTTAGGATGAGGATTAGGGTAAGGAATACGGTTAGGGTGAGGGCTAGGGTGAGGGTGAGTGTTAAAGTGAGGGGGTAGGGTTAGGGAAAGGTTGAGGGTTAGGGTTATGATTTGGGTTAGTGTAAGGGTGACTTTAGAGTTAGATTTAGGGTTAGGGGAAGGGTTAGGTCAAGGTTTAGGGTTACGGTCAGTGTTAGGGTTAAGGTTATGGTGAAGGTTAGGTTGAGGTTTAGGGTTAGGGTTAGGGTTCGGATTAGGGTTAGGGTGAGGGTATGTGAGGGTTAGGGTTCGGGTTAGGGTTAGGCTTAGGGTTAGGGTTATGCAGAGGGTGAGGTTGGGGGTGAGTATTAAGGTTAGGGTGATGGTTAGGTTTAGGATTAGGGTGAGGGTTAGGATGAGGGGTAGGGTTAGGATTTGGTTTAGTGTCAGGGCTAGGGTGAGGGTGAGGTTTAGAGTAAGGTATAGGATTAGGCTTCGGGTTAGGCTGAGCAGAAGGTTGAGGGTGAGGGTTAGGGTTATGGTGATGGTTAGGTTTAAGGTTAGGTTGAGTGTTCGGATGAGGTTTAGGGTTAGGGTGAGGATGATGGTAAGGGTAAATGTGAGGTTTAGGCTGAGGGTGAGGAATAAGATAAGGGTGAGGGTTAGGGTTAGCTTTAGCATTAGGGTTAGGGTTATTGTAAGGTTTAGATTGAGGATTAGGGTTAGGTTTAGGGTTAGTGTGAGGTTTAGGGTGAGGATTAGGGTAAGGGTTAGGGAGAGGGTGAGGGTTAGAATTAGGGTTAGGGTGAGGGCTACAGTGAGGGTGAGGGTTAGAGTTAGGGTTAGGGTGAGGTTTAGGATTAGGGTGAGGTTTAGGGTTATTGTGAGTTAGTGTTATGGTTAGGGTTAGTGTTAGGGTGAGGTTAAGTGTTATGGTAAGGCTAAATGTTAGGGTGAGGATTATGGTTAGGGTGAGGGTTCAGGTTAGGTTTAGGGTGAGGTTTATTGTTGGGGTTAGGATTAGAGTTAGGGTTAGCGTGAGAGTGAGGTTTAGGTTTAGAGTTAGGGTAAGGTTGAGACTGAGTTTGAGAGTTAGGTTTAGGGTTAGTGTTAGAGTTAGGGTTAGGGTGAGGTTTAGGGTGAGGGTGAGGGTGAGGGTGAGGGTTAGGATTAGGATTGGAATTAGGATTAGTGTAAGGGTTCGAGTGAGTGTGAGGGTTAGGGTTAGGCTTAGGCTTAGGCTTAGGGTTAGGCTGAGAGTGAGGGTGAGGTTGAGGGTTAGGGTTAGGGTGAGGGTTAGAGTTAGGTTCAGGGTGAGAGTTAGGGTTCGGTTTAAGTTTAGGGTTAGGGTGAGGGTTAGGGTAACGGTTACAGTGAGGGTGAGGGTTAGGGTTAGGTTGAGGGTTAGGGTTAGGTTTAGGGTTAGGGTGAGATGAGGGTGAGTGTTAGGGTTAGTGTTAGGGTGAGGGTTAGGATGAGGGTTAGTTTAAGGATTAGGGTTAGGGTGAGGGCTAGGGTGAGGGTGAGGTTTATGGTTTGGGTTAGGCTGAGGTTTAGGGTTAGGTTTAGGCTTAGGGTTAGGGTGAGGGTGAGGTTTAGGGTTAGAGTTAGGGTTTGGGTGAGGCTGAGGGTGAGGGTTAGGTTTAGGCTTAGTGTTAGAGTTAGGGTTACGGTGAGGGTTAGTATGAGGGGGAGGGTTGGGTTTATGGTTAGTATTCAGGTAAGTGTTAGGGTGAGTGTGAGAGTTAGGGTTAGGGTTAGGCTTAGGGTTAGGGTTAGGCTGAGAGTGAGGGTGAGGTTCAGGGTTAGGGTTAGGGTGAAGGTTAGGGTTAGGGTTAGACTGTCAGTTAGGGTTCGGTTAATTTTACGGTTAGGGTGAGGGTTAGGGTAAGGGTTACATTGAGGGTGAGGGATAGGGTTAGGTTGAGCGTTAGGGTTAGGGTTACCGTGGGGGTGAGGGTGAGGGTTAGGGTTAGCTTTAGGGTGAGGCTTAGGATGAGGGTTAGGGTTAGGATTAGGGTTAGGGTGAGGGCTAGAGTGAGGGTGAGGTTTAGGGTTAGGGTCAGGGTGCGGTTTAGGGTTAGGTTTAGGATTAGGGTTAGGGTGAGGGTGAGGTTTAAGCTTAGAGTTAAGGTTAGGGTGAGGCTGAGGGTGAGGGTTAGTGTTAGGTTCAGTGTTAGAGTTAGTGTTACCTTGAGGGTTAGGGTGAGGGTAAGGTTTAGCCTTAGTGTTAGGATTAGGTTTAGGGTAAGGTTTAGGGTGAGTGTGAGGGTTAGGGTTAGGGTGAGAGTTAGGGGTAGAGTTAGGGTGAGGGTTAGGGTTCGGGTTAAGTTTAGGGTTACTGTGAGGGTTAGTGTTAGGTTGAGGGTTAGGGTTAAGCTTAGGATTAGGGCGAGGGTTAGGGTTAGGTTTAGGGTTAGAAGAGGATTAAGGTTAGGATTAGGGTTAGGGTGAGGGCTAGGGTGAGGTGCGGGTTAGGGTTAGTGTTTTGGTGAGATTTAGGGTTAGGGTAGGGTTAGGGTGAGGGTTAGGATGAGGGTTATGGTTACAGTGAGGGTGAGGTTTAGGGTGTAGGGTCAGGGTTAGGTTTAGGATTAGGGTTAGGGTGATGGTGAGTTTTAGGGTTAGATTTAGGGTTAGGGGGAGGGTAAAGTCGACGGTTAGGTTTAGGATTAGTGTTAGGGTTAAGGTTAGGGTGAGGTTAGGTTGATGTTTAGGGTTAGGTTTACGGTTAGTGTTCGGATTAGGAAGAGGGTTAGGGTATGTGAGGGTTAGGGTTATGGTTAGGCTTAGGGTTGGGGTTATGCTGAGGGTGAGGGTGGGGTTTAGGATTAGGGTTAGGGTGATGGTTAGGGCTAGGGTTAGGGTGAGGGTTAGGATGAGGGATAGGGTTAGGATTAGGGTTAGGGTGAGGGTTAGGGTGAGGGTGAGGGTTAGAGTAAGGTTTAGGCTTAGGCTTAGGTTGACGCTGAACTTGAGTTTGATGGTAAGGGCTAGGATTAGGGTGATGGTTAGGGTTAAGGTTAGGTTGAGGGTTACGATGTGGTTTTGGGTTAGGGTGAGCTTTAGGGTGAGGATGATGGTAAGGGTAAAGTTGAGGTTTAGGCTGAGGTTGCGGGTTCAGATAAGGGCGAGAGTTAGGGTTAGGTTTATATTTATGGTTAGGTTGAGGGTTAGATTGAGGATTAGGGTTAGGGTTAAGGTTAGTGTGAGGTTTAGGGTGAGGATGAGGGTTAGAGTTAGGGTGAGGGTGAGGGTTAGAATTAGGTTTAGGATGAGGGCTAGGGTGAGGGTGAGGGTTAGAGTTAGGGTTAGGGTTAGTGTGAGATTTAGTGTTAGGGTTAGGGTTAGTGTTAGGGTGTGGGTAAGTGTTAGGGTGAGGATTAATGTTAGGGTGAGGGTTAGGGTTAGGGTGAGGGTTAGTGTTATTGTTTGGGTTATGGTTAAGTTTACTGTGAGGGTGAAGGTTAGGGTTAGGGTTAGGGTGAGGTTTAGTGTAAGGGTTACGGTTAGAGTTAGGGTAAGTTTGAAGCTGAGGTTGAGGGCTAGGTTTAGTATTAGTGTTTGAGTTAGGGTTAGAGTTATGGTGAGAGTGAGGGTGATGGTGAGGGTGAGTGTTAGGTTTTGGGTTAGGGTGAGGTTTAGGTTTAGGTTTAGGGTTACGGTTCGGCTGAGGGTGAGGTTTAGGGTTAGAGTTAGGGTTAGTTTTAGAGTTAGGGTTACAGTGAGGGTTAGGGTGAGGGTGAGTGTTAGGCTTAGTGTTAGGGTTAGGATTAGTGTAAGGTTTCGGGTGAGTGTGAGGGTTAGTGTTAGGGTTAGGCTTAGGCTTAGGTTTAGGCTGAGAGTGAGGGTGAGGGTGAGGGTTAGGGTTAGTGTGAGGGTTAGGGTTAGGTTTAGAGTGAGAGTTAAGGTTCTATTAACTATAGGGTTAGGGTGAGGATCAGGGTTAGGATTAGATTGATGTTGAGGGCTAGGGTGATGGTGAGAGTTAGGGTTAGTTTGAGGGTAAGGTTTTGGATTAGGTTTTGGTTTTCGGTTACGGTTATTATGAGGCTTAGGGTTACAGTGAGGGTGAGGGTTAGGGTTAGGTTGAGGGTTAGGGTTAAGATTATGGTTAGTGTGAGGGTGAGTTTTAGGATTATGGTTAGGGTTAGGGTTAGGTTTAGGGTTAGGTTTAGTGTTATTGTTAGGGTTAAGTTTAGAGTTATGGTGAGGGTGAGTGTGAGTGTTAGGGTTAGTGTTAGGGTGAGGTTTAGGGTTAGGGTTAGGATTAGGGTGAGGGTGAGGGTGAGGTTTAGGGTTAGATTTAGGGTTAAGTTGGAGGGTAAGGTCGAGTGTTAATGTTAGGTTTAGTGTTAGGGTTAAAGTTAGGGTGAGGGTTAGGTTGAGGTTTAGTGTTAGGGTTAGGGTTAGGATGAGGGTTAGGTTGAGGGTGAGTGTGAGGGTTAAGGTTAGGGTTAGGCTGAGGCTTAGGGTTAGGCTGAGGGTGAGGATTAGGGTTAGGGTGATGGTTAGGGTTTGGGTTAGGCTTAGGTTTAGGATGAGGTTTATGGTTAGGCTTAGATTTAGGGTGAGGGCTAGGGTGAGGGTGAGGGTTAGGGTAAGGGTAAGGGTAAGGATTAAGCTTAGGCTTAGGGTTAGGCTGAGCATGAGGTTGAGGGTGAGGGTTAGGGTTAGGGATATGGTGCGGTTCAGTGTTAGGATTAGGGTTAGAGTTAGGGTTAGGATGAGGGTGATGTTTAGGGGTAGGGTTAGTGTCAGGGTGAGGGTTAGGGTTCGGGTGAGGGTTAGGGTGGGGGTGACGGTAAGTGTAAAGGTGAGGGTTAGGCTGAGGGTGAGGGTTATGTTAAGGGTGAGTGTTAGGTTTAGGATGAGGGTTAGTGTTAGGGTTAGGGTTAGGCTTAGTGTTAGGCTGAATGTGAGGGTGAGGTTGAGGGTTACGGTGAGGGTTAGGGTTAGGGTTAGGGTGAGAGTTAGGGTTAGGAATATGGTTAGTATTAGTGTTGCGTTAGGGTTTGTGTTAGGGTGAGGGTAAATGTTAGGGTGAGGGTGAGGGATAGGGTTAGGTTAGGGTTATTGTTATTGTTAGGGTTAGGGTTACTGTTACGGTGAGTGTGAAGATTAGGGTGAGGTTTAGGGTTAGGATGAGGTTTAGGTTTAGAGTTAGGGTTAGGGTGAGGGAGAGATTTAGGGTTAGAGTTAAGTATAGTGTTAGGGTTAGGGATAGGGTGAGGGTTAGTGTTAGGCTTAGGCTTAGGCTTAGGCTGAGGCCGAGCATGAGGGTGAGGGTTAGGGTTAGGGTTAGGGAGATGGTTTGGGTTTGGGTTATTGTGAGGTTCAGGATGAGGTTTAGGGTTAGGATTAGGTTTAGGGTAAGGGCTCAGGTGAGGGTTAGGGTGAGGTGTAGGGATAGGTTTAGGTTTAGGATTTGGCTTCGGTTCAGGGTGAGTGTGTGGGTTAGGGTTAGGGTTAGGGTGAGACTTAGGTTTAGGGTGAGGGTTAGTGTTAGGGTTGGGGTTAGGGTGAGGTTGAGGCTGAGGATTAGGTTTAGGTTTAAGATTAGGTTTAGGGTTTGGTTTAGGTTTAATGTTAGTGTTAGGGTTAGGTTTACCTTGAGGGTTAGGGTTTGGGGTAGGGTTAGGGATAGGCTGAGTATGAGGGTGGGTGTGAGGATTAGGGTTAGGGTTAAGGTTAGTATTATTGTTAGTGTTATCGTTAGGGTTAAGTGTGCAGTGAGGGTGAGGCTGTGGGTGAGGGTTATGGTTAGGGTTAGGATTAGGGTTAGGGTTATTGTTATTGCTAGGGTTAGGGTTAGAGTTACAGTGAGGTTGAGGTTGAGGGTGAGGGTAAGGTTTAGGGTGAGGTTTAGGATTAGGGTTAGGTTTAAGGTTAGGGTGAGTGTGAGGTTTAGGGTTAGAGTTAGGGTTAGGGGGAGGGTTATGTTGAGGTTTAGGGTTAGGGTTAGTGTTAGTGTTAGGGTGAGGGTGAGGGTTAGCTTGCTGTTTAGGGATAGGGTTAGGGTTAGGGTTAGAGTTAGGGTGAGCGTGAGTATGAGGGTTAGCCTGAGGGTTAGGCTTAGGCTTAGGTTTAGGCTGTGGGTGAGGGTGGGGGTGAGGATTAGGATTAGGGTGATGTTTAGGGTTAGGGTTAGTGTTATTGTTAGGATTAGTGTTCGAATTATGGTGAAGTTGAGGGTGCAGGTGAGGGTTAGTGTTATGGTTAGTGTGGGGTTTAGGTTTAGGGTTAGGGTTAGTGTGAGGGTGAGGGTGAGGTTTAGGGTTAGATATATGGTTAGGGGGAAGGTTAGGGTTAGGGTTAGTGTTAGGGTTAGGGTGAGGGTGAGGTTTAGGGTTAGATATAGGACTAGGGAGAGGGTTAGGGTTAGCGTTAGAGTTAGGGCGAGGGTTATGGTAATGGTGAGGTTTAGGGTTAGGATTAGGGTTAGGGTTAGAGTTACTGTGAGGGTGAGGTTTAGGGTTACGGTTAGGGTTAGGGTTAGGGTGAGGTTTAGGGTTAGGGTTAGGGTTAGGGTTAGAATTACGGTGAGGTTGAGGGTGCGGGTGGGTGTGAGATTTAGGGTTAGAGTTAGGGGTAGGGTGAGTATGAGGGTTAGGGTTAGTGTTAATGTTAGAGTTAGGGTTATGGTGAGGGTTAGGGTGAAGGTGAGGGTAAGGCTTAGTGTTAGAATTAGGATTAGGGTAAGTGGTAGGGTGAGTGTGAGGGTTAGGGTTAGGATTAGTCTTAGGGTTAGGCTGAGCATGATGTTGAGGGTGAGGTTTAGGGTTAGGGATAGGGTGAGGTTCAGTGTTAGGGTTAGGGTTAGAGTTAGTCTTAGGTTGATGGTGAGCTTTAGGGGTAGGGTTATGGTCAGGGTGAGGTTTAGGGTTAGAGTGAGGCTTAGCGTGGAGGTGACTGTACGGGTAA
>NW_027204388.1:0-30196 GCF_024711535.1 Dipodomys merriami
ATAAACCTAACCCTCAACCTAACCCTTACTCTTACCCTAACACTAAGCCTAAACCTAACATGAAACCTCACAGTAACAGTAAACTTCACCTTAACCCTAACCCTCACCCTAAACCTAACACTACCCCTCACCCTAACCCTCACTCTGACCCTAAACCCAACCCTAACCCTCAACCTCACCATCATCCTAACACTTACCCAACCCTAACCCTCACCCAAACCCTAACCCTCATACTCTCCCGAACCCTCAGCCTCACTCTAACAGTTACCCTCATCCTCACCCTAACCCTCACCCTAACCCTAACCCTATCAGTGACGCTCACCCTCACCCTCACACTCAGCCTAACTCTAAACCTATACATCACCCAAACCCTCAACTTAACCCTAAACCTAACCCTCACCTTCACCCTAACCCTAACCCTCACTGAAAACCTTGTATTCACCCTAAACCTAATCCAAACCCTAACCCTCACCCTAACACTCACCCTTACCCTCACCCTAACCCTTACCCTCACCCTAACCCTAACCGTAACCCTACCCCTAATCCTCACCGTAACCCTAACCC
The DNA here is from genome assembly GCF_024711535.1 of Dipodomys merriami. Classification (NCBI taxonomy): domain Eukaryota; kingdom Metazoa; phylum Chordata; class Mammalia; order Rodentia; family Heteromyidae; genus Dipodomys; species Dipodomys merriami. Next base: position 565 of record NW_027204388.1, read on the forward strand.
TAACCCTCACCCTAACCTTTAACCTTACCCTCACCCTAACCCTCACACTAACTCTAACCCTCAACCTAACCCTAACCCTAACCATCACCCTCACGCTCACCCTCAGCCTAACTTTAAACATAATCCTACTCCTAACACTAACCTTCACCTTTACCCTCACACTAACCCTAACCCTAAACCTAAACCTAATCCTAACCCTCACACTCACCCTCTCCCTCACCCTAAGCCTCACTGTCACCCTTACGCTCACCTTCACCCTAAACCTAACCCTCACCTAAAACCTATCCCTCACCCTAACAATAAACCTCACAATCACCCTCACTCTCACCTCACCCTAACCCTAAACCTAACCCTAACGCTCACCCTAAGCCTACCCTAACACTTATGTAACTCTAATCCTCTCACACTAAACCTCACGCTAACACTTACTCTCAGCATAAACCTAACCCTACCCCTAACCCTCACACTGACCCTATCCCTTACCCTAACCCTAACCATAAACATAACCTTCACCCTAACCCTCACCCTAACCCTCACCCTAACCCTAAACCTCATCCTAAACCTCACCCTAACCCTAACTCTATCCCTAACCCTAAAGCTAACCCTAATGCTCAATCTAACTGTAACCGTACCCCTCAAACTAACTCTCATCCTAAACTTAACCCTAACCAAACCCTTACGTTAACACTAACCCTAACACTCAACCTAACCCTAATCCTCACCCACACCCTCAGCCACATCCTCAGCCTAAACCTAACCCTAACCCTAACCCTAAACTTAATCCTCACCCGCATCCTAACTCTAACACTAACCTTCACTCTCACCCTCACCCCCACCCTCACCATAACCCTAACCTGAACCCTAAACCGAACCCTCACCCTAACCCTCATCCTAACCTTCTCCCTAACCCTCATCCTAACCCTAACCCTAACCCTTACCGTAACCCTAAACCTCATCCTAAACCTCACCCTAACCCTAAACCTATCCCTAACCCTAACGCTAACCCTAACGCTCACACTAACCGTAACCGTACCGCTCAACCTAAACCTCATCCTAAACTTAAGCCTAACCCAAACTCTCACGATAAATTTAACCCTAACACTCACCCTAACTCTAATCCTCACCCACACCCTCACCATCACCCTCAGCCTAACCCTCAGCCTAAGCCTAAACCTAACCCTAACACTCACACTCACCCTCACACAAACCCTAACCCTAAGCCTCACCATCACCCTCAACCTCACCCTTACCAAAACCCTAACCCTCACACTAACCCTAACCCTCACCCTAATGCTAACCCTAAACCTAAACCTTACATTCACCCTAACACTAAGCGAAACCCTAACACTAACTCTGACAATAACCCTCACCCTAAACATCACCCTATCCCTAACCCTAACCCTAACCCTCACCCTAACCCTAACCCTCACACTCACCCCCACCCTCAGCCTAACCCAAAGCCTAAGCCTAGCCCTAACCCTAACCCTCACACTCACCCTCACACTAACCCTAAGCCTAATTCTCACCCTCACCCTCAACCTCACCCTAACTCTAACCCATACGCTCAAACCAACTCTCACCCTCAACCTCACCCTAACTCTCACCCTAAACATCACCCTAACCCTAAACCTCACCCTAATCCTCACCCTTACCCTAACCATCACCCTAACCCTAACCCTCACCCTAAACCTAAACCTCAATCTAAACATTACCCTCAACCTAACACTAAGCCTAACCCTAACACTAACCCTCACTAACCCTAAACCTCACCCTAACCCTAATCCTTACCCTAACATAACCCTAACACTCACCCTAACCTTCAACCTATCCCTTAATCGCACCCTAAACCTAACCCTAACACTAACCCTCAACCTCACCCTAAACCTCACATTAAACCTAACCCTAACACTAACTCTCAACCTCACCCTCAACCTTACCCTAACCCTAACCCTCACCCCAACACTTACCTTCACCAAAACCCTCACTCTAACGCTAACCATAACGCTAAACCTCACCTCACCCGCAACCTCACCTTAACCGTAAACCTAACCCTAACCCTAACAATAACCCTAACCCTAACCCTAAACCTAATCCTTACCCTAACCCACACCATCACCCTCACCTAACCCTAACCGAACCCTAATCCTCTCCATAACCCTAAACCTCTCCCTAAACCTAACCCTCACACTCACCCTAACCCTCACCCTAAAACTTACCCTCACCCTAACCCTCAGCCTAACCCTAAACCTAACTCTAACCCTCACCTTAACCTTCACCCTAAACCCAACCGTAACGTTAACCCTCAAACTAACCCTGAACCTCACCATAACCCTAACCCTGCCCCTCATCGTAACCATCATCCTAACCCTCACCCTAACCCTAAATCTAACCCTAAAACTTACCCGCACCCTAACACTCACCCTAAGCCTCACCCTCACACCCACCCTAACCATCACCCTATCCCTAACCCTCACCCTAACCCTAAGATTAACACTCACCCTAATCATAACCCTCACCCTCACCCTCACCCTCAGCCTAAACCTAACCCTAATCCTAACCCTAACTCTACCCCTCACCGTAACACTTACCCTAACAATCACCCTAACCCTAACCGTAATGCTCACACTCAACATAATGCTAAGCCTCATACTCACCCTCACCCTCAGCTTAAACCTAAGCCTAACAATAAAGCTAACCCTAACCCTTACACTCACCCTCACCCTAAACCTAATCCTAACACTAAACCTAACCCTTAACCTCACCCGCACCATAACACTCACACTAACCCACACCCTAACACTCACCCTCACCCTAACCATCAACCTATCCCTAACGGTCACCCTCACCCTAAGCCTAAGCCTCACAGTAACCCTAACCCTCACCCTCACCCTCACCCTCAGCCTAACCCGAACCGTAATCCTAACCCTAACCCTCACCTTAACCCTCACCCTAACTCTAAACCTAAAACTCACACTCACCCTAACTATAACTCTCACACTCACCCTCAGCCTAAACCTACCCTGAACCTAACCCAAACCCTCAACCAAAACCTCGCCCTCACTCTCACCCTAAACATCACCCTCACCCTAAACATCACACTAAACCTAAGCCTCACCGTAAGCCTTAGCCTAACCATCACCCTCACCCTCAGGCTCACCCTAACCCCAATCCTAATCCTAACCCTCACACTCAACCTTATCCTCACCCTCACCCTAACTTTAACCCTAACAATAACCCTAACCCTAACCCTGAACCTAACCCTCAAACTAACCATAAACCTCACGCTAACCCTCGCCCTCACCCTCACCCTCATCTTAAACCTAAGCCTAACCATAACCCTCACCCTTACACTCACCTTAACACTAGTCCTAACCCTAAACCTCACCCTAACAGTAACCCTAACCCTCACCCTTTCTTTATCCTCACCCTAAACCTAACCCTCACATTAATCTTTATGCTCACCCTAATCCTAACCCTACCCTTCACCCTAACCCTCACCCTAATTCTAACCTTAACCACTAACCTAACCCTCTCTTTAACCCTAACCCTAACCCTCACCCTCACCCTAACTCTCACCTAATCCTCACCCAAACCCTAACCTCTACCTAACCGAGACCCTCACCCTCAACCTCGCCCTCATCTTTAACCTAACACTCACCCTCACACTACCCCTCACCCTAACCCTACCCCTAATCCTAAACCTCAAACTCACTCTCACCCTCAGCCTCAGCCTAACCCTAACTCTAAAGCTAATCCTAAACATAACCCTCAGCATAACCCTAACCCTCACCCTAAACCCTTACCCTCACCCTCACCCTAACCCTAACTGTAACCCTCACACTAAACCTAACCCTCACCTTAAACCTAACCCTCACCGTATCCCTCACCCTAAACCTAACCCTAACCCTCACCCTAACCCTAATCATCATCCTAATCTAGCCATCACCGTAACCCTCACCCACACCCTAAACCTGACCCTCACCCCACCCTCAAATTAACACTAAGGCTAACTCTCCCCCTAACCCTAACCCTTACCCTAAAATTAACCCTCACCCTATACCTCAACCTAACCCTAACCCTAAGCATCACCCTCACTCTCACCTTAACCAGAACCCTAATCCTAACCCTCAACCTAAACCTAACCCTCACCCTAACCCTAACCCTCACCCTAAAATTACAATCACCCTAACAGTAACCCTAACCCTAACACTAAGCCTCACACTAACCCTAACAATCACCCTAAGCCTAACATTAACCCTAACCCTAAACCTCACCCTCACCCGAAACCTAACCCTAACCCTAACCCACACCCTCACCCTCACCCTCATCCTCACCCTCACCCTAAATCTGACCCTAACAATAACCCTAACCCTAACCCTAAACCTAACGCTCACCCTAACCCTAACCCTCACTCTAAACCTCATCCTCACCATCACCCTAACCTTAACCCTAAGCCTAATACTAACCCTCACCCTCACCCTCACCTTAACACTAAACCTAACTCTAACCCTCACCCTAACAGTAACCCTAACCCTCACCCTAACATTAACCGTCACCCCAACTTTATCCTCACCCTATCCCTAACCCTCAAATTAATCCTAATGCTCACCCTAACCTTAACAGTACACCTCACGCGAACCCTCACCCTAACTCTAATCCTAACCCTAAACCTAACCCTCATCTAAACTTAACCCTAATTGTCAATGTTACCCTAACCCTCACCATCACCCGAACTCTCACCCTAACCTTAACACTCACCCACACCCTAACCCTCAAGCTCACCCTAACCCTAACCCTCACCTAATCCTCACCCTAACCTTAACCATTATCAAACAAAGACCCTCACCCTCACCCTCACCATAACCTTCACCCTAAGCCTCACCCTCAACCTATCCCTCACCCTAAATGTAACCCTAACTCTAAACCTCACCCGCACCCTCACCCTCATGCTCAGCCTTACACTAACCCTACGCCTAATCCTAATCTTAACCCTCAACCTGATCATAACACTCACCATAACCCTTACCCTCACCCTCACAATATCCCTAACCTTAACCCTCACACTAAACCTAACCCTCACCCTAAACCTAACCCTACCCCTCACCCGAAACCTCAACCTAAACCTAACCCTAACCCTCACCCTAAAGCTAACCCTCACCCTCACCCTAGCCCTCACCCTAATCCTAACCCTCAAATTAAACTTCACCCTCACACCACCCTCAAACTAACCCTAACCCTAACACTCTCCCTAACCCTAACCCTAACCCGCACACTAGCCCTCACCTTAAACCTAATCCTAACCCTACCCCTCACCCTAACCCTAACCTTAACCCTAACCCTAACCCTCACCCTAACACTAACCCTAACCTTAACCCTCACCCTTACCTTAACCCTCACCCTAACCCTTAACCTCATCCTCACCCTAAACCTCACACTAAACCTAAACCTCACCCAAACTCTAACCCTAACCGTCACCCTCACCCTCACCCTCATGCTAACCCTAACCCTAACCTCACCCTAACACTAAAACTCACCCTAACCCTAAGCCTAACCCTCACCCTCACCAAAACCGACTGCTACCTCTAACACTCACCCTAACCCTCACGCTATCACTTACCCACACCATAAACCTAAACATAACCCTCACCCTCACCCTCACCCTAAATCTCACCCTAAACTTAACCCTAACCGAAATACGAAACCCTAACCCTAACCTGAACCCTAACCCTCACCCGAAACCTTAACCCTATCCCTAAACCTAACCCTCAAGCTAAGTGTCACCCTATCCCTAACCCTATCCCAAACCCTAACCCTCACCCTAACCCTCACCCTAAACCTTATACTCACCCTCACCCTAACCCTAACACTAACGCTGACGCTTACAATAATTCTAACCCTCACCCTAAACCTCTTACCCCTCACCCTAACCCTCATCCTAACCATAATCCTACCCAAAACCTATCCTTAACCCTAATCCTAACCCTAACCCTCACCCTCATCATAACTAACCCTAACCCTAACACTAACTCTCACCCTCACCCTCACCCTCAGCCTAACCCTGACCCTCACACTAACCCTAACCATCACGCTAACCCTCAACCTAATCCTCAACACTAACCCTAACCGTAACCCTTACACTTACCCTAACCCTAAACATCACCAAAATCCTCAATAACCCTAAACCTAGTCCTAACCCTAACCCTTACCCTCACCCTAACCCTTACACTAACCCTAACCCTAAACATCACCAAAATCCTCAATAACCCTAAACCTAGTCCTAACCCTAACCCTTACCTTCACCCTAACCCTCACACTCACCCAACCCTAACCTTCACCCTAACACTAAGGCTAACCCTAACACAAACCCTCACACTAACCCTAACCCTCAGCCTAAACCTAACCCTCAACCTAAACCTAACCCTAACCCAAATCCTCACCCTCAACTTATCCCTCACACTAACCCTTTTTCTATCCCTAACCCTAACCCAACCCTAACCCTAACCCTCACCCTTTCCGTAACTCTCACCCTCACCAAAAACCTGACCCTTACCCTTACCTTAACCTCACCCTAACCCTCACACTTACCCAAAACCTCAACCTAACCTAATAAAAACACTCACACTAAACCTCACCCTAACCCTAATGCTAACCCTAACACTCACCCTCACCCTAACCCTCACCCTAAACCTGAAACTCACTCTAACCCTAATGCCAAACCCACAACCTCACCCTAAACCTCACCCTAACCCTAACCCTCACCCTAATCCTTACCCTCACCCTAACCCTCACCCTAAACCTAACCCTAAGCTAACCATAAACCTCACCCTAACCCTCACCCTTATCCTATCCCTAATCCGCACCCTAACTCTCAGCCTAAACCTCACCCTAACCCTAACCTTAACCTTCACACTAACCCTAACCCTCACCCTAAACTTAACCCTACCCCTCACCCTAACCATATCCCTCATGCTCACCCTAAACCTAACCCTAACCCTATCCCACACCCTCACCCTCACCCTCATCCTCACCCTCACCCTAAACCTAATCCTAACAATAAACCTAATCGTAAACCTAACCCTCACCTTAACCCTAAACCTCAAGCTAACCCTCATCCTCACCCTCACCCTCACCTTAATCTTAAGCCTAACCCTAACCCTCACCCTCACCCTCAACTTAACACTAAAGCTAACCCTAACCCTCACCCTAACAGTAACCCTAACCCTCACTCTCACCCTAACCGTCACCCTAACATTATCCTCACCCTATCCATAACCCTCACATTAACCCTAATTCTCACCCTAACCTTAATAGTACCCCTCACCCAAACCCTCATCCTAACTCTAACCCTAACCCTAAACCTAACCCTCACCTAACCCTAAATCTCAACCTTACCCTAACACTCACCATCACCTGAGCCCTCACCCTAAACCTAACACTCACCCACACCCTAACCCTAAAGCTCACCCTCACCCTCACCCTCACCTAATCCTCACCCTAACCCTAACCATTATCTACAAAGACCCTCACCCTCACCTTCACCCTAACCCTCACCCTCACCCTAGCACTCACCCTAAACGTAACCCTACCAGTAAACCTCAACCACACTCTCACTTTCATGCTCAGCCTTACCCTTAACCCTACCCCTAATCCTAACCCTAACCATCAACCCATCATAACCCTCACCATAACCCTTACCCCCACCCTGACCCTATGCCTAACTTTTACGCTCTCACTAAACCTAAACCTCACCCTAAACCTAACCCTACCCCTCCCCTCAAACCTCAACCTAAACCTAACCCTGACCTTTACCCTAATGCTAACCCTAACCCTAACCTTAGCCCTCACCCTAATCCTAACCATCATCCTAAACCTCACTCTCACACCACCCACAAACTAACCCTAACCCTAACCCTCCCCGTCACCCTAAGCCTAAACCTAAGCCTAACCCTCACCCTAACCCTCACCCTAACACTAACCCTAACCCTAACCCTCACCTTTACCTTAACCCTCACCCTAACCCTTAACCTCATCCTCACCCTAAACCTCACACTAAACCTAACTATAACCCTAACCGTCACCCTCACCCTCACCCTCACGCTAAACCTAACCCTAACCCTCGCCCTCACCCTCACCCAAACCCTACTAATAACTCTAACACTCACCCTAACCCTTACGCTATCACTTAAACACACCATAAACCTAAACCTAACCCTAACCCTCACCCTCACCATAAACCTCACCTTAACCCTAACAGTAACCCAAACACGAAACCCTTAACCTAACCCTAAACTGAACTCGAACCCTCACCAGAAACCTTAACCCTAAACCTAAACCAAACCCTCAATCTAACAGTCACCCTAAACCTAACGCTATCCCTAACCCTAACCCTCACTCTAACCCGCACCCTAAACCACTCACCCTAAACGTAACCCTACCCGTAAACCTCACCCACACTCTCACCTTCATGCTCAGCCTTACCCTTAACACTACCCCTAATCCTAACCCTAACCACCAACCCATCATAACCCTCACCATAACCCTTACCCCCACCCTCACCCTATGCCTAACTGTTACGCTCTCACTAAACCTAAACCTCACCCTAAACCTAACCCTACCCCTCACCTCAAACCTCAACCTAAACCTAACCCTGACCCTCACCCTAATGCTAACCCTAACCCTCACCTTAGCCCTCACCCTAATCCTAACCATCATCCTAAACCTCACTCTCACACCACCCACAAACTAACCCTAACCCTAACCCTCACCATAAGCCTAACCCTCACCCTAACCCTAACCCGCACCCTAGCCCTCACCCTAACCCTAACCCTAACCCTCCCCGTCACCCTAACCCTAAACCTAACCCTAACCCTCACCCTAACCCTCACCCTAACACTAACCCTAACCCTAACCCTCACCTTTACCTTAACCCTCACCCTAACCCTTAACCTCATCCTCACCCTAAACCTCACACTAAACCTAACCCTCACCCTAACTATAACCCTAACCGTCACCCTCACCCTCACCCTCACGCTAAACCTAACCCTAACCCTCGCCCTCACCCTCACCCAAACCCTACTAATAACTCTAACACTCACCCTAACCCTCACGCTATCACTTAAACACACCATAAACCTAAACCTAACCCTAACCCTCACCCTCACCATAAACCTCACCTTAACCCTAACAGTAACCCAAACACGAAACCCTTAACCTAACCCTAAACTGAACCCGAACCCTCACCAGAAACCTTAACCCTAAACCTAAACCAAACCCTCAAGCTAACAGTCACCCTAAACCTAACCCTATCCCTAACCCTAACCCTCACTCTAACCCGCACCCTAAACCACTCACCCTAAACGTAACCCTACCCGTAAACCTCACCCGCACTCTCACCTTCATGCTCAGCCTTACCCTTAACCCTACCCCTAATCCTAACCCTAACCATCAACCCATCATAACCCTCACCATAACCCTTACCCCCACCCTCACCCTATGCCTAACTGTTACGCTCTCACTAAACCTAAACCTCACCCTAAACCTAACCCTACCCCTCACCTCAAACCTCAACCTAAACCATATCCTCACCCTCACCCTGACCCTAACCCTAACGCTAACCCTCACAATAAAACTAACCTCATTCTAAACCTAAACTTTCCCCTCACCCTAACCCTCATCCTAACCCTAAACCAAACCCAAAACCTCTCCCTAACCCTAATCCTAACCCTAACTCTCAACTATACCCTCACCCTCAGCCTAACCCTAACCCTCACACTAACCCTAACCGTCAAGCCAACCGTCAACCTAATCCTCACACTAACCCTAACCCTAACCCGTACACTAACCCTAAACCTAAACCTCAACAAAACCCACAATTACCCTAAACCTAGACCTAACCTTAACCCTTACCTTCACCCTAACCCTAACCCTCACCCTCACCCTAACCCTAACCCTCACCCTAACCCTAACCCTCACCCTAAACCTTACCCTCACCCTAATACTAAGCCTAAACCTAACACCAACACTCATACTAATCCTAACCCTCAGCCTAAACCTAAACCTAACCCTAACCCTAATCCTCACCCTCACGTTAGCCCTCACACTAACCCTTTTCCTAACCCTAACTCTAACCCTCGCACTAACACTAACCCTCTCCCATTCCGTAACCCTCACCCTCACCAAAAACCTCACCCTTACCCTTACCTTGCCCTCACCCTAACCCTCACACTAACCCAAAACCTCACCCTAAACTAACCAAAACACTCACACTAAACCTCACCCTAACCTTAATGCTAACCCTAACACTCACCCTCACCCTAAACCTCAACCTAAACCTTCACCTCAACCTAACACTAACCCTAACCCTCAACCTCACCCTAAACCTCACCCTAAGCCTAACCCTAACCCTAACCCTTACCCTCACCCTAACCGTAAACCTAAGCTAACCCTTAACGTCACCCTAACCCTCACTCTCACCCTAACCCTAATCTAAACCCTAACCCTCAACCTAACCCTCATCCTAACCCTATCCCTAACCTTCACACTAACCCTAACCCTCACCCTAACCTTAACCCTACCCCTCACCCTAAACCTCATCCTAACCCTAACCCTAAACCTAACCCTAACCCTAAACCTCACACTAACCCTAACCCTCACCCTCACCCTCAACGTAACCATAAACCTAACCCTAAACCTAAAAATAACCCTAATCCTAACCCTTATCCTAACCCTCACCTTCACCCTTATCCTAACCCTCACCTTCACCCTCACCCTAACCCTAACCCTCACCCTTAACCTAACCATCAACCTCACCGTAACCCTAAACCTAACCCTAAAACTTAGTCTCACCCTAACACTAACCCTAAACCTAAAACTAGCCATTACACTAACCCTAATCCTCAGCCTAACCCTAACCCTCACCCTAACCCTATTCCCAACCCTCAATCTCATCCTCACCCTAACCCGAACCCCAAACCAAACACTCACCCTAACCCTCACCCTTACTGTAAACCTAAACCTAACCCTCACCCTAACCCACAAGCTTACCATAATCCTAACCCTCACACTTAACATTACTCTCACCCTCAACCTAACCCTCACCCTAACCCTAACCCTCACACTAACCTTACGCTAACCCTCACACTAACCATAATGCTAACCCTAACTCTCACCCTGACCCTAAACCTCACCATAACCTGAAACCTCACCCTAAACCTATCCCTATCCCTAACCCTCAACCTAACCTTTACCCTCAACCTAACACTAACACTAAGCCTCAAACTAACAATAAACCTCACCCTAACTCTAACCTCACCCTAACCCTAACCCTCACCCTAACACTAACCCTAACCCTCACCCTCAACCTAACCTTTAACCTTACCCTCACGCTAATCCTCACAACAACCCTAACCCTAAGACTAACCTTTACCCTCTCCCTCACGCTCACCCTCAGCCTAAATTTAAACCTAACCCTACTCTTAACCCTAACCCTCACCTTCACCCTCACACTAACCCTAAGCCTAAAGCTAACTCTAAGCCTAACCCTCACAATCACCCTCACCCTCACCCTAAGTCTCACTGTCACCCTCACGCTCACCCACACCCTAAACCAAAGCCTAACCCTCACCCTAAACCTATCTCTCACCCTAATCATAAACCTCACAATGACCCTAACCCTCATCTCACCCTAACCATAAACCTAACCCTAACACTCACCCTAAACCTCACCCTAACCCTAATGCTAACTTTAAACCTCACACTCACCCTAAACCTCAAGTTAACCCTTACGCTCACCGTAAATCTAACCCTGACCCTACCCTCACCCTAACCCTAACCCTAACCCTAATCCTAAACCTCATCCTAAACCTCACCCTAAACCTAAACCTATCCCTAACCCTAACGCTAACCCTAACGCTCACCCTAACCCTCACCCTAACCTAATCCTAACCCTAACCCTCACCCTAACCCTCACCCTTAACCTTAAACTAACCCTCATACAAACCATCACCCTAACTCTAACCCTCACCTTAACCTACCCCTAAACCTCACCCTAATACTCACCCTCACCCTATCCCTATTCCTCAGCCTAACCCTCAGACTCACACTCACCCCCACCCTATTCCTAACCCTAAACCTCACCCTCACCCACACCCTAAACCTCACACTCACCCTCACACGAACCCTAACCCTAACCCACACCCTAACCCTAACGCTAAACCTAACCCTCACCCAAACCCTAAACCTAACCCTCACCCTCACACTCACCCTAACCCTAAACCTAAACCTAACCCTCACGCTAACTCTAACCCTAACCCTAATGGTAACCATAACCCTCACTCTCACCCTAACCCTCACCTTAACACTTTCCCTCTCCCTAACCCTCATCTTAACCCTCACCCTAACCCTAACCCTAACCATCACCCTAACCATAATCCTCAACCCCACCCTCACCCTAAGCCTAACCCTAAGACTAAGACTAACCCTAACCCTACCCCTCAGCCTAATGCTCACCCTAACCCTAATCCTAACTCTAATACTCACCCTATCCCTAACCCTAACCGTAACCCTCACACTCACCCTAGACCTGACCCTAACCCCAAACCTAACCCTCACCATAACCCTAACACTAATGCTAACCATAAACCTCACCATCAATCTAACCCTCACCCTAAGACTTACCATCCGCCTAACCCTAACACTCACCCTCACCTTAACCCTCACACTAATCCTTACCCTCAACCTAACCCTAAACCTAACCCTCACACTAACCCTAACCCTCACCTAACCCTACACTTACCCCTCAGCCTAACCTTCTCCCACACCCTAAACCTAACCCTCACCCTAACCCTAACCCTAAAACTCACACTCACCCTCACACTCACCATCACCCTCAGCATAACACTAACCATAACCCTAATCCTAACCCTCAACCTCACCCTCAACCTAAAAGAAACCCTAATTCTTACCTTCACACTAATCCTAACCCTAACCCTAACCCTAACACTCACACTAAACCTAACCCTCACCCTAATCATAACCCTACCCCTTACCCTAACCCTCACCCTAAACCTAACCCTATCCCTAACCCTAACCTTCACCCTAACCCTCACCCTCACGCTAACCCTAACCCTAACACTCAACCATACCCTAAAGCTCACCCTAAGCCTTAACCTCATCCTCATCCTAAACCTCACACAAAACCAAACCCTCACCCTTACTCTAACCCTAACAGTTACCCTCACCCTTACCCTCACACGAACACTAACCCTAACCCTCACCCTAACCCTAAAACTCACCCTAACCCTAACCCTAACCCTCACCCTCAAGATCACCTTAAACCTAACCCTAACCCTCACCCTAAACTTCACTCTAACCCTAATGCTAAATCTAACACTCACCCTAACACTCACACTATCACTTACCAACACGATAAACCTAAACCTAATCCTAACCCTCACCCTCACCGTAACCCTCAAACTAACCCTAACCCTAACCCGAAACCCTCACCCTAACCCTCAACCTAACTCTAACACTAATCCTAACCCTAACCCTAACCCTAACGCAAACCCTTACAATAACCCTAACCCTAACCCTCACCTAACCCTCAGCCTACCCCTAAATCTAACACTGACCCTCACCCTAACCCTAACCTTCACCCACACCTAACCCTCACCCTAAGCCTTACGCTCACCCTAACACTAAGCCTAACCCTAACAACAACCCTCCCAATAACCCTACCCTCAGCCTAAGCCTAAGCCTCACCCTAAACCTAACCCTACCCCTAAACCTCACCCTCACCTTAGCCCTCACACTAACCCTATTGCTAACACTAACCCTCACCCTAACACTAACCCTCACCCTAAACTTCCTCCTAACACTAACCCTAACCCTAACACTAAGCCTCAACCTAACCATAACCCTAACACTAATCCTAAACTCCACCCTAACCCTAACCCTCACCCTAACCCTAACCCTAACCCTCACCCTAACCCTCACACTAACCCTATCCCTCACCCTAATCCTAACCCTACCCCTCACCTTAAACTTCCTCCTAACACTAACCCTTACCCTAACCCTAAACCTCACCCTAACCGTAACCATATCCCTCACCTTCACCCTCACCCTAAACTGAACTGTAACCCTAACAATAACCCTAACCCTAACCCTAATCTTAACCCTCACCCTCACCCTAACACTAACCCTAACCCAAATCCTCACCCTCACCCTAAGTCTCAGCCTCACCCTCAATCTCACCTTCACCTTAACCCTCACCCTCACCCTAGCCCTCACACTAACCCTAACCCTAACCCTAAACCTCACCCGAATAATCACCCTAACCCTCAGTCTAAACCTAATCCTATCTCTAATCATAATCCTCACCCTCACCCTCACCCTAACCCTCACCCTAACCTTAGCCGTAAACCTCAAATTAAAGCTAACCCTCACCCTAACCCCCACCCTAAACATAACCCTAACCCTCAAAATAACCCTAAAGTTCACCCTCAACCTAGCCCTCACCCTAACCCCAAGCCTCACCCTAAAACTCACCCTCACACCAGCCTCAAACTAAACCTAACCCTAACCCTCACCCTAACCCTAACCCTCACCCTAACCCTAACCCTCAGCCTAGCCTTCACCCTAACCCTAAATAACCCTCACCCTCATCCTCATCCTCACCCTCAGCGTAACACTAATCCTATCCATATTCCTAAATCTAAACCTCACCCTCACCCTAACCACCAAGATAATTCTTACCCACACACTAATCCTAACCCTAACCCTAACCCTAACTATCACACTAAACCTAACCCTCACCCTAACTGTAACCCTACCCGTTACCCTAACTGTCACCTTAACCCTAACCCTAAACCTCACCCTAAACCTCACCCTAAACCTCACAGTCACCCTAAACCTGACCCTAATCCTAATGCTAACCCTAACCATAACCCTCACCCTCACCCTAAACCTCACCCTACACCTCACTCTAATCCTAACCCTAACCCTCAGCCTAACCCACACCCTAACAATAACCCTAACCCTCACCATATACCTCACACTAACCCTAATACTAACCTCCACCCTCACCCTAACGTTCACCCTAACCCTAACCCTAAACCTAACCCTCACGCTCACCCTCACCCTCTCCGTAAACCTAAGCCTAACCCAAACCCTCACCCTAACCCGAACCCTAACTCTAATACTAACCTCCACCCCAACCCGAAAGTTCACCCTAACCCTAACCCTAACCCTAAGCCTCACGCTCACACTCACCCTCTCCTTAACCCTAAGCCTAACCCTAACCGTCACCCTAACCCTCCCCTTAACATTAAACCTAAACCTCACCCTCACTCTAATAGTAACCCTAAACCTCACCCTCACCCTAACTCTCAACCTTACTTTATCCTCACCCTAACCCTAACCCTCACATTAACCCTAATACTCACCCTAACCATAACCCTACCCCTAACCCTAACCCTCACCCTAACTTTTAGCCTAACCCTAACACTCTCCTAACCCTAACCCTAACCCTAACCCTAACCCTCACCTAACCCGGTTATGGTTAATAACCCTCAACCTCATCCTAACCCTCACCATCACCTTAACCTGCACCCTCACCCTAACCCTCACCTAATCCTCACCCTAACCCTAACATTACCTAACCAAGACCCTCACCCTCCCACTCACCTTCAGCCTAACCCTCACTCTCACCCTAGCCCTCACCCTAACAGTAACCTTAACCAAAAAATTCACCCGCACCCTCAGCCTAACCCTAACACTATCCCTATTCCTATCCCTAACCCTCGCCCTCACCCTAACCCTCACCATAACCCCTAACCTCACCCTCACCCTAACCCTAACAGTAACCCTCACACTAAACCTAACCTCACCCTAATCCTAACCATACCCCTCATCATAACTCTTACACTAAACCTAACTCAAACCCTCACCCTAACCCTAACCCTCACACTCACCCAGGCCCTCGCTCTAACCCTTTCCCTCACCCTAAACCTCACCCTCATACCACCCTCAAATTAACCCTAACCCTAAACCTCACCCTAACCCTAAATCTCACCCTAACCCTAATCCTCACCCTAACCCTCAACCTAACCCTAACCCTAAAACTCACACTCACCCTCACCCTCACCATCACCCTCAGCGTAACACTAACCATAACCCTAACCTAACCCTAAACCTCACCCTCACCCTAAACGTCACCCTAATTCTTACCTTCACACTAATCCTAACACTAACCATAACCCTAATACTTACACTAAACCTAACCCTCACCCTAACCATAACCATACCCATTACCCTAACCCTCACCCTAACCGTAACCCTATCCCTATCCCTACCCCTAACCTTATCCTTAACCCTCACCCTAACACTAACCCTAACCCTCACCCTTACCCTAAACCTCAAAATAAGCCTTAACCTCATCCTCACCCTAAACCTCATACTAAACCTAACCCTCAGCCTAACTCTAACCCTAACCGTCACCCTCACCCTTACCCTTACCCTCATGCTAACACTAACCCTAACCCTCACCCTAACCTAAAACCAACCCTAACCCTAACCCTAACCCTCACCCTCAAGCTCACCTTAACCCTAACCATATCCCTCACCCTAAACTTCACTCTAACCCTAATGCTAACTCTAACACTCACCCTAACCCTCACACTATCACTTACCCACACGATAAACCTAAAACTAACCCTAACCGTCACCCTCACCTTAACCTTCAACCTAACCCTAACCCTAACCCTAACCCGAAAGCCTCACCCTAACCCTAACCATAACTCTTACACTAATCCTAAACCTAACCCTCACCCTAAAGCTAACCCTTACCCTAACCCTAACCCTAACTCTCACCTAACCCTCAGCCTAACCATAACCCTAACCCTGAACCTCACCCTAACCCTAACCCTCACCTAAAACCTAAACCTCACTCTAACCCTTATCCTCAACCTAACACTAAGCCTAACCCTAACACCAACCCTCCCACTAACCCTAACCCTCAGCCTAAGCCTAAACCTCACCCTAAACCTAACCCTAACCCTAACCCTCACCCTCACCTTAGCCCTCACACTAATCCTATTGCTAAACCTAACCCTCACCCTAACACTAACCTTAACCCTAAACCTCACCCTAAGCTGAACCCTCACCTTAACCCTAACCAAAACCCTAAACCTCACCCTATCCCTAACCCTACCCCTCACCCTAAACTTCCTCCTAACACTAACCTAACCCTAGCCCTAAACCTCACCCTAACCGTAACCATATCCCTCACCTTCACCCTCACCCTAAACTGAACTGTAACCCTCACTCTAACCCTAACAATAACTCTAACCCTAACCCTAATCTTAACCCTCACCCTCACCCTAACACTAACCCTTACCCAAACCCTCACCCTCACCCTAACCCTCAGCCTCACCTTCAACCTCACCTTCAACCTAAACCTCACCCTCACACTAGCGCTCATCCTAACCCTAACCCTAACACTAAACCTCACCTGCACCCTCACCCTCACCCTCAGCCTAAACCTAACCCTATCTCTAATCATAACCCTAACCCTCACCCTCACCCTAACCCTCACCATAACACTTACCCTAACACTCACCCTAACCTTAACCGTAAACCTTACACTAAAGTTAACCCTCACCCTAACCCTCACCCTAAACATAACCCTAACCCTCATCATAACCCTAAAGTTCACCCTCAACCTAGCCCTCACCCTAACCACAAGCCTCACCCTAAACCTCACCCTCACACCAGCCCCAAACTAAACCTAACCCTAACCCTCACCCTAACCCTAACCCTAAACCTAACTCTCACCCTCACCCTCATCCTCACCCTCAGCGTAACTCTAATCCTATCCATATTCCTAAACCTAAACCTCACCCTCACCCTAAACATCACCCTAATTCTTACCCTCACACTAATCCTAACCCTAACCCTAACCATAACTCTCACACTAAACCTAACCCTCACCCTAACTGTAACCCTACCCCTTACCCTAACCCTCACCTTAACCCTAAAGCTAATCCTCACCCTAAACCTCACAGTCACCCTAAACCTGACCCTAAACCTAATCCTAACGCTAACCCTCACCCTAAACCTAACCCTCACTCTGACCCTAACCCTCACCCTAAACCTCATCCTAATCCTAACACTATCCCTCAGCCTATCCCACACCCTAACACTAACCCTAAACCTAACCCTCACCCTAAACCTCACCCTTACCCTAATCCTAACCCTCACCCTAAACCTAACCCTAACACTCACCCAAAAACTCAACCTCACCCTCACTCTAACCCTAACCCTCACCCTAACCCTCACCATCACCATAACCTTCACTCTTACCGTAACCCTCAATCTCACCCTAACACTCACCCTTACCCTTATTCTTCCTCTCACCCTAACCCTCACCCTAACCCTAACCCTCAACCTAACCTAACCTGAACCCTCACCCTAGCCCTCAACCTAAAGCTAATGCTAACCCTAACACTCACCCTAACCTTAACCCTTAACCTCACCCTAAACCTAACCCTAAAACTAACCCTCACTCTCACCCTAAACCTCACCCTAAGCCTAACCCTCACCCAAACACTTACCCTCACCCTAACAGTAACCCTGACACTAAACCTCACCTCACCCGCAACCTCACCGTAACCGTAACCCTAAACCTAACTGTTGTGACCGCCTTCTCGACCAGCGAGGAAGAACGACCACCACACCAGGAGTCTTCTCAGATCACACTTTATTGGAGAGCCTTTTAGTTGTAGGAGAGCTTGGGCGCGAGAGAGCGAGCACAGAAAAAATGGCCGCTTATATAGGGAATAGGGACACGTGTCGTCCTATCATTGGTCGTCTGCCTTTCACCGTCACCAAGTGCCACAGGATTGGCTGGGGACTCTACGTGGCTCGCGCATGCGCAAAGCCCAGGACCCACCGTCCCGCCAAGCACTGCCTAATATGGAGTTGTTTACCTCAACGCTGGAAGGGAGTGGGCGGAGCCTAATTGCGTTCGCCCCGGCTCCCCACAGTTCCCCCTTTTTGTTTTTTGGCGACATGTAAGAGTAGAGGTTGGGCCTCTGTCTAAAACATTAATTAGAGGACCTTGCACTGGCCTTCGCCTGAGGGGCGCCTTCCCCAGTGATGACCAGGCCCGTCCGATGCCTTTTTTGCAGAGGTGGGATCTTGGGCATCAACCCACTTGCAACCCAACATGCTCTTCTTGAGGCGATGGTCCTCCTCAAGTGCAGTGCACTTGCCTCGCACCCTGTCCCAAATTACAAGTTGCATACCTGTCCCAGTGCACTGGGATCCCCTGATCCCTTGGGGTGCTAAGGCTATGCAAAATGGTAAGGCTTAATTGCCTCTCAGGGCCGACAGCCAGATCTGGGGTGAGGATCCACTCTCCAAAGCGGCTAATGCTTGCGAGATAACAACTTTGTCCCTTCTGGTTTGGGCTCGAAGGCGACAGACCAACCATAGGCAGACCACGCATCCCCCCAAGCAGCAGGCCAAAAATAATCCAACTCCCACCCACTCCTTAAACCAGGAAACAGCAGAGGAGATCCAAGATTGAAGTCCCTCCACGAATTTAGGGTCCACGCGTGTAGAGTTTACGGTCACAATGGCAATCCTCAGCTGGTCAAGCATATCATCAAACTCGCCAGACCAGTTACCTAGAAGATAACTTGACAACTGCTTAGACAAGTTTGCAGCCTGCGTAGCGTTGTTATACTGTACGCTTGTTACACATAACCCCTCATACTTCCACTGACATCCCAGCTGGGCAATCTGCCACAACGTATCTACCTGTTCTTGGACTAAATCAATCCTCTGATTAACCACCATCAGCCCTCCCCTCAATTGTGAATTAATCCCTTGTTGTACATCCAAAGCATGTGCTGTATTGGCAGAAAGGTCATTTAGCGTTTGTGCAGTTTGTATTGATTGCCCCATGGCAACAGCTGCCGTTGCAGCTCCCACAGCAGCTAACGAAATAGCTGTCACCACGGCAGCAGTAATGCCAAAATCTCTTTTTTGGTGTAAAAGGGTCAAGGCACTGGAAGCTTTAACAGGTACTGGTACCCAGCGAGGAATGCGAGCAATAAGCGCATACTCATATTTAGAAGCATTCCAGCATGAAGTATAAAAACAAGAATCATTAGTACAGGTCTGCAGACCTTTGTCACTGACTATAAAAACAAAAGGGGGATAAGCACAGACTGGGGTAGCCTTATAGCTAATATTATAATATGGTTGAACTCCATCCCCCCCACAACCCACGGTGGATGACCAAGCGACAACGCTATCGGTCCTGGTAGGGCTCTCGATCTCTGGATCCCAAAAGGCCCAAGGTTTGGAAGTGCTCCACCCAAACCAACTCACTCCAATCTTTCCCCCTCCTATCATTGCCATAGGCTCTAAATTTATACAACTGCCTTTTACGCCACACAGCAACCAAATATCAAATGGATTGGAAACATAGGCCTGTGAAGGGTTTTGGTCAGTATAATTCTTTCCCTTATAGGTTTGATTAAAACTTGTGCTAATGCCGGGGGAGAAATAAAAGGTTTGGTCTTGCGTAACCCAGGCCCCCGTACGGGATTGACAGCCCGTCCAGGGCCAAGTGTCTCCAGAGTGCCGACCCATGCAAAAGGGGGCCCACTTTGAAAAGCTAGGCAAACCCTTTTCCTGACGCTTTGCCGGCCACCAGCCGGAAAGCCAAGTGGCATTGGACTGTTTACAGGGGCCGCCGCCGTGGGGAACATCAAACCAGCCTGCAGTCTGAGATAAAAGCAAAATGCATGGGGAAAAGGAGGGAGCCGACTTGTCTTTCACTAACTGAAAACAAAGGCTCCCCCCCCAAGTGGAAGGATCTATTTTCCCCAATGGGGGCTTCCTCTGGGTCCAACAAAAGATACGGAAGGTCCATGGTCCTATTGGTGCCGAAGAGGCGGGGAAAAAGTCTCGCATCATGTCGAACCGGCAGCGGCCTCGGGAACGCCGACAGAATTCCCCATCTGTGTTCCTCCCTGCTGAGATGAGTCTTGATCATCAATTGTATCACCAACAGCAGGAGCCTGGTCATTTTGTTCGATTTTTTCTTGACCTTGTAGGACCGGCCTCGTCAGCCGACTCGGGACCCAGTGAGGTACTTCTTGATCCTGTGGAAAAACACAAACAACTCCCCTGGATCTCGTTATTACCGGATCCGGTCCATACCATTTGTTATTAATAACATCCTTCCACATGACCATATCTTTAGTATCCATGGAGTCTCTTGTCATATGCCGATCTGCGGCAGACTGATCGTTGTCATTTAAAATCAGAAAATTGAGGGTAAAGAGTGCAAGAGAAAGTCTTTCCCTGGGGGACGCAGACTCAGCAACTCCCCCTTTTTGTTTTTGAAGCACTTCTTTTATGCTTCGATTAGCTCTTTCCACTATACCTTGTCCTTGAGGATTGTAGGGCAATCCGGTGGTGTGGGCAACCTGCATTTGTGCGCAAAAGGCGCGAAAACCATGGGAAGTATAAGCAGGGCCATTAACCGTCTTGAGTCTAAGGGGCTTTCCCCAAGTTGCCCAAGCTTCCAAGCAGTGTATTCTGACGTGGGACACCTTTTCTCCTGCCAGAGGTGTGGCATGAATGACACTAGAAAAGGTGTCCACAGACACATGTAAATATTTCAATTTACCAAATTCCGTCAGATGAGTAACATCCATTTGCCATAGGGCGTTTGGTCTCAACCCCCTGGGGTTTACCCCCACATGGGGAGGATGAAGAAAGGTAACACAAGATTTACAGGCCTTAACAATATCTCTTGCCACATGCCTGGACAAATTATATCTTTTCCTAAGGGTATTAGCAGGTACATGATACAATCTATGAAAGTCTTTTGCCAATTCTACAGGATCAGCAGCAACCAGAGCCACAGCCCGAGTTGCCTGGTCCACCAAATCATTACACTTTGTCATCGGGCCCGGCAACATAGAGTGGGCACGAATATGTCCAATATAAAAAGGGTATTTTCTGTTTAAAATAAGGGATTGAATCTGTAACAAAACATTAGAAATTGTACTGGCCTGCTTAACTGAAGCAGCAACTTCAAGAAAGGCAACGGCATTTACAACATATAATGAATCAGAAAACAAATTAAAAGGTTGATCAAATCTTTTAAAAACTTCAAGCACAATTAAACATTCAACAGCCTGTGGGACATTCGGCCGAAAATTAAAAACTACCGGCTGTTTGTGTCCTTGAACAAAAAAGGCACCTTGTCCGGATTTTGATCCATCCGTAAAGGTGGTCAGAGCATCAACCAAGGGCTCCTTTGAAGTGACAACAGGAAAATACACTAAATTTTTGTTAACTATGGCAAGCAGAGGATGCTTAGGATAATGATTATCAATTACATTTGGAAATGAGCAAACAAGAATTGCCCACATATCTGTTGTGGCTGCTAAAATTTCAACTTGCTCACGGGTGTAGGGAATAATTAATTTATCTGGAATTTTTGCAAAGTGCATCAAACAATACTTCATACCCAAAATTGCCTGTTTTGCCACTAATTCAGGAAAATATTGAACAGTTTTTGCTCCCACAGAATTACCATGGAGCCACAATAAGGGGCCGTTTTGCCAAAGAACCCCCGTGGGATAATTTTTTGTTTTCAATATACATAAATCAATAGGTAAGTTTAAATCAACCCGTGAAAGTTGAGCCCTAGACAAAGCTGCCTCAACCTTTTGTAGGGAATTTAGTGCTAAAGGTGTCAGGGATCTAGAGGAGGTGACTTCAGGGTCGCCCTCCAAAATAGCAAACAAGGGTAACAGCTCTGACCGAGGGAGATTAAGAAACCCCCTTATCCAATTAATATCCCCTGCCAATTGTTGAAAATCATTAAGTGTTTTAAGGTGATCAGTCCGAATGGAAAGTTTTTGTGGTTTGATCTCAGTAGGAGAAACAATGGTTCCCAAAAATTGAACGACACTAGTCTGCTGAATCTTCTCAGGGGCAATAATTAATCCTTTATTAGCTAAGGTCTCCGTTACCTGCCCAAATGCCTCATGAAGAGTCTCTACCGAGGGAGCAGCCAACAAGATATCATCCATATAATGGACAATCCGCACCTTTGGAAATTTTTCCTTAACAGGGGTTAATGCAGCCCCCACGAACAATTGACAAATTGTTGGGCTGTTAGCCATCCCTTGGGGGAGAACTTTCCACTGATAGCGAGCATCCGGGGTTTCATGATTAACAGAGGGCAAAGTGAAGGCAAAGCGCTCCCTATCCTTCTCATAAAGAGGTATGGAAAAAAAGCAATCCTTAATGTCTAAAGCCAAGATAGGCCACTCTCTAGGTAATGCCGAGAGCAGTGGAAGTCCCCTTTGGATGGGTCCCATAATTTGCATCTGGGCATTTACTGCTCTAAGGTCATGCAATAATCTCCATTTTCCGGAGGCCTTTTTGATCACAAAGATTGGGGTATTCCAAGATGACACTGAAGGCTCAACATGCCCCAACTGTAGCTGTTCCCGGACAAGAGTTTGTGCTGCTTCCAACTTTTCTCGAGAGAGGGGCCACTGAGGAACCCACACTGCCTTTTGCGTTAACCAAGGTATGGGCACCGCACCTGTGCTGGAAGCTTTATTTTCAGAGGCCCCTAAGAAAAACCCAAACCCTTTCGATCCTGTTTGGGGAGCGGTTCCATCGGCTCCTTGCATCCTTGGAGATGCCGACCGAGCCCTAGGGCGGGCACAAATCCTTGTTGTTTCATCATGTTTTGGCTGGCCTCAGAATAATCATTTGTTAAGGTCAACTTTAGCTGCTGCTGCACATCTCTCCCCCAAAGATTGACAGGAACGTCTACCACAAATGGCTGCATTTTTCCAACCTGGCCTTCGTCTGTTCTCCAAGTCAATTCCTTTGCACTTAACTGTGGGGCATCGGCATAGCCCAGCCCTTGTAAGGTCTGGGAGGATTTCTGAGTTGGCCATTGCTTTGGCCACTCTCCTCTTTGGATGATGCTTCGATCTGCCCCTGTATCCACCAGTCCCTCAAATCTTCTCCCTTCCACCTGGAGAGTTAGCATGGGTCTCTGGTCTAAGGTTATAGATAGGCATGTTAGGTCAACTCCAGTGGAGCCTAGCCCCTTATCTCCCCTCTCTATCTCCTTTGCAGGGAAGTTGTCATGAAGGGAAGGCAAAAGCAGAAGCTGTGCAATTCTGTCCCCGGGGGAAATAGACACCACCCCATGGGGGACATGGCAGAGGACCTTAATAGTCCCCGTATAGTCCGGGTCAATAACTCCCGGAAAAATGATCAAACCTTTCATTGTAGAGGAGGAACGTCCTAAGACTATTCCCACAGTGCCTTTATCTAAGGGTCCTGTCATGTCTGTCTCCACGACCTGGACTCCCATTTGTTGTGTTAATACCAGTCGGGAGGTGGCACAGAGGTCCAACCCTGCTGAGCCTGTGGTTGCCCTCCTTGTGGGTTGGGAGTCAGATCCTGAGCTGCCCCATAAATTTTTGGGCCCTGGGGACGGGGGCCCCCCATCCCGTTTTTTTGATCCTGATCCAGGTTAACATCTTTGTTGGCCTGGGGAATAAGGTGGCCATTAATGTCTCTGACTGATCTGCACTCATTAGCCCAATGCTTCCCTTTTTTACATCGAGGGCACACCCCAGGGGTCCTAGCGGGTCGGGACACTTCCTGGGGAAGTTTTTCCTTCTGAGGGCATTGTCGCTTAAAGTGGCCTAACTGGCCACAGCGAAAGCATCCCTTTTTGCTGTTATCCCGGGCCGCTTTAGCGGCCGACAAGTCCGCAGCAGCCAGCCCCGCATTGGTTAGGGGACCGCCAACCTCCCTGCATGCTTTTAACCATGCCTCCAAGCTCTGAGTTCTTACTGGGGTAATAGCCCGCTGGCACTCTTTAGTACTCTGCTCAAAAATGATCTGTTGTACAAACGGCATGGCAGTCTCTAGGTTTCCCAAGATGCGCTCTGCCGTCTCCAACATGCGAGCAACAAAATCAGAAAATGGCTCACTAGGGCCTTGGGTAATTTTTGTTAAGCGACCCGCCGTTTCCCCTTTCTTGGGGAGGGCTCTCCATGATTGGTAAAAAAGGGCATTTACCTCAATAGGGTACCGCGTCTGGTTTTCAGTATAGGGCCCTAGCCCCAAAAGCATGTCCACGTTCCATTCGGGGTGCCCATCTCGAATGTTTTGTCTATACTGGGCCTGGGCTTTATCCTGGGCAATGGATCGGAAATCTAGGTATTGCCCGTGATTAAGGCAAGTCCGGGCTACCTCAAACCAATCAGTGGGTGTCATAGCGTGTACGGTCAATCTCAAGAGCAGGGCTGTAGTATAATTAGCTGTTACCCCGTAGGATCGGACTGCTTCAACTAAATCTTTAAGTTGAGTATAAGACACGGGTTCAAAAGTTCTCTCATTGGTGGTAGGATTTTCAAAGACCGGAAACGCGGCCGCTAACCGCGACCAAGTATTGCCTTTTATAAAATGGCTCCTCCCCGTTTCTGGGTATGGGGGGGGAGCAGATGGGCAGAGGCCAGTCTGGCCGCTTCCCTTTTGTCGTGGCCTTGGGTCTGTTGTCAGAGCACGCCACCCCCCATATCTGCCTGCCTCATACTCGGCTGCTACCTTTTCTAGATCTTCAGCATTGCCCGGATCGAGCTGACTTTCCTCTCCCTCTGAGTGACTTTCAACGTCACTTTGTGGGTCCCGCCCTTCCACATGTAGGGCGGAGAACCGATTAGAAAATTCCTTCAGTGAAGGGTATAAAGAGTTTTTTATTGGAGTCTCCCTTTCAGATGTTTTGTCAAGGCTCTTTTCCTTTTGAGCTTGTGAGGGCTGCAGTCCCTCCTGTTTTGACTCTCTAGAGTCCTTCTGTCCTTTTTTCTTTTTTCTTTTTTGCCTTTTTTCTTCCTCCCTTTCCAATGCTGACTCTGAAAGACTATCCTGGTGTTGCATCAAAACCCTACGCCCCTCCCGTATTAGATCAGAACCACCCTCCTCAAGGCAAGCGCGAATCATTCGCCACAGGGGGAGAGTCGCACCTGTCACTTGACCCTCTTCCTGGTCCCTAGCCAGGTCCTTACCCAGCTTATCCCAGCACGGGAGCGTAAGGTCTCCCGAAACTGCGAACCATGGGGCCTGTCTGTCAAAATCACTCAGCACCTTCTGGACCGTGGCTTTGGAAACTTTAAGCCCCCGCTGCCTTAACAAGGCCTGAAGAGGTGCATAAAAGTCCGTTAAGCCGCAGGGCTTGTCTTGTCCGTTTCCCATGTCACACCCTTATGTACGAGTGACTTATCTCTCGGGGCGAAGACCACGTGATCTACCGCGGCTTTACTTTCGCTTTACAATTGTTTGCTATTAACAGCGGCACGCCTTCCCAGGTTCGCTACAATGTAGGCAAACACAGAGAACCACTAAAAAAACAAACCACAAGGGAAGAAGCAACGCAAGCAACCAGTAATCTACCGTGAACAGCATACCGGGGGATACTTACCGACGTCTCCTCTCCGTGTGTTGAGTTCTGGCTCCTGTTCAGCCTCTCGCACGGGTCCCGGGTCTCGGCACCACTTGTTGAGACCGCCTTCTCTACCAGCGAGGAAGAACGACCACCACACCAGGAGTCTTCTCAGATCACACTTTATTGGAGAGCCTTTTAGTTGTAGGAGAGCTTGGGCACGAGAGAGCGAGCACAGAAAAAATGGCCGCTTATATAGGGAATAGGGACACGTGTCGTCCTATCATTGGTCGTCTGCCTTTCACCGTCACCAAGTGCCACGGGATTGGCTGGGGACTCTACGTGGCTCGCGCATGCGCAAAGCCCAGGACCCACCGTCCCGCCAAGCACTGCCTAATATGGAGTTGTTTACCTCAACGCTGGAAGGGATTGGGCGGAGCCTAATTGCATTCGCCCCGGCTCCCCACACCTAACCCTAACAATAACACTAACCCTCACCCTAACCCTAACCTCACACTCACCCTAACCCTCACCCTAAAACCTATCTTCACCCTAACCCTCACCCTAACTCTAAACCTAACCCTAAACCTCACCCTAACCCAAACACTAACCATAACCCTTAAACTAACCCTGAACTTCACCCTAACCCTAACCCTGCCTCTCATCCTAACCACCATCCTAACCCTATCTCTAAACCCTCACCCTGACCCTAAACCTAATCCTAAACCTCACCTGCACTCTAATAGTCACGCTCACCGTCACCCTCACCCTAACCCTCAATCTCACCCTAAACATCAACCTATACCTAACCCTCACCCTAACCCTAAGCCTAACACTCATCCTAATCCTAACCCTCACCCACATCTAATCCTCAGCCTATCCCTAACCCTAACCCTAACGCTCACACTCACCCTAACCCTAACCCTCAAACTCACCTTCACCCTCAGCTTAAACCTAAGCCTAACAATAACCCTAACCATAACCCTCACAATCACCCTCATCCTAAGCCGAAGCCTAACCCTAAACCTAACACTCAAACTCACCCTCACCCTAACCGTAACCCAAACCCTCAACCAAACCCTCACCCTCAACCTAAACATCACCCTAAACCTAACCTTCAAACTAACCTTTAGCTTAACCCTCAATCTAACCTTAACCCTCACACTCACCCTCACCCTCAGGCTCACCCTAACCCTAATCCTAACCCTAACCCTAACCCTCACCCTCA
Organism: Dipodomys merriami; assembly: GCF_024711535.1. Taxonomy (NCBI): domain Eukaryota; kingdom Metazoa; phylum Chordata; class Mammalia; order Rodentia; family Heteromyidae; genus Dipodomys; species Dipodomys merriami. The sequence continues at coordinate 28,299 of NW_027204388.1, forward strand.
CCCTCAACCTAAACCTATTTCTAACCCTCACCCTCACCCTATCACTAACCCTAACCCTAACCCTCACATAACCCTAACCCTAACCTTCAACGTCACCCTAACCCTCACCATTACCCGAACCCTCACCCTAACCCTAACCCTCACCCACACACTAACGCTCAAGCTCACCCTCACCCTAAACCTCAACTAATCGTCACACTAACCCTCACCCTAATCCTAACCCTAAACCTCACCCTAACCCTAAGCATAACCATAAACCTAACCCTCACCCTAACACTCACCCTAAACCTAACCCTCTCCCTAACCCTAAAACTCACCCTAATCCTCACCCTAACCCTCACTCTCACACTCACCCTCACCCTAACCCTCACCATAACCCTCACCCTAACCCTAATGCTAACTCTAACACTCACCCTAACCCTCATGCTATCACTTACCCACACCCCAAACCTAAGCCTAACCTTAAACCTCACCCTCACACTAAACCTCACCCTAATCCTAAACCTAATCCTAACCGTCACCCTCACCCTATCCCTAACCCTAACCCTAACCCTCACATAACCCTAACCCTAACCTTCAACATCACCCTAACCCTCACCATTACCCGAACCCTCACCCTAACCCTAACACTCACCCACACCCTAACGCTCAAGCTCACCCTTACCCTAAACCTCAACTAATCGTCACCCTAACCCTAACCATTACCTAACCAAGACCCTCAGCCTAACCCTCAACTTCACCCTAACCCTCACCCTCACACTAGACCTCACCCTAACCATAAACATAACCCTAACCCTAAACCTTACTCTCACCCTCAGGCTCACCCTCAGCCTAAACCTAACCCTATCCTTAATCCTAACCCTAACCCTCACCCTCAATCTAAGCCTCACCATAACCTTTACCCCCACCCTCACCCTCAACCTAAACGTAACCCTCACACTAAACCTAACCCTCATCCTAAACTTAACCCTACCCCTCACCCTAAACATAACCCTAACCCTAAAGCTCACCCTCACGCTAGCCCTCACCCTAACCCTAATTCTAACCCTAACCCTTATCCTCACCCTAAACCTCACACTAGCCCTAACCCAAGTCCTCAGTCTAACCCTAACCCTAACCCTTACCCTAACCCTCAACTTCAGGCTAACCCTCACCGTTACTCTTACCATCACGCTCGTCCTAAACCTCACCCTAAACCTAACCTAATCCATCACTATAACCCTAACCCCCACCCTCACCATCACCCTCATCATAACCCTATGCCTAAGCCTAACCCTAACCCTTTCCCTCACCCTCACCCTAGCCCTCACCCTAACCCTAATCCTAACCCTAACCCTAACCCTAACTCTCACCCTAACCCTAAGGCTAAACATCACCCTAAGCCTAATCCTCTCCCCAACCATCACCCTCAACCTTAACTTAAGCCTAAGCCTAATACTAATCCTAACCCTCACACTCACCCTCACCCTAAACCTAATCCTAACCCTAACCCTAAACCTCAACCTAACCCTCACCCTAAACCTAACGCTAACCCTAACACTAGCACTAACCCTAACAATCACCATATCCCTCAGCCTCAACCTAACTCTAACTCTAAACCTCACCCTCACCCTATCCCTAATCCTAACCTTATCCTTAAACCTCACACTAACCCTAACCCTAAATCTCACCCTCACCCTCACCCAAACCGTAACTCTAACCCTAACCCTAACATTAACACTAATCCTAACCCTAAAACTAACCCTAAACCTAACGCTAAACTTCACCCTCAGCCTCACCCTAATTGCAAATGTAACCTAACCATAACACTTACAATGATCCTAACCCTAATCCTAACCATCACCCTCACCCTAACCCTAATCCTCACCCTAACCCAGACCCTAACCCTAACCCTGACC
>NW_027204389.1:0-30181 GCF_024711535.1 Dipodomys merriami
AAGCTGCTCATTTTTTATAGTAATAGGTAATGTGGCAGTTAGTATAAAATGTAATTTCTGGACAAATGAATCTTAAGGTTGTTTTATTTTAACATTTAATTAGATATATTTCTAAGACATATTCTCTGCTAATTGGCTATTTTAAGAAAGTGGAATCCAATGAATTCAGTTTTGTCTTTTTTTTTTAAGCTGGTCCTAGGATTTGAACTCAGGGCTTGGATGTTGCCCTAAGCTTTTTTGCTCATGGGTAGTGCTCTACCACTTGAACCACTGCACCACTTCTGGCTTCTTCTGAGTAGTTCATTGGAGATAAGAGTTTCACAGACTTTTCTGCCTGGGCTGGCTTTGAACCATGATCCTTAGATATTAATTTCCTGAGTAGCTAGGATTACAAGCATGAGCCACCAGTGCCTAGCCCATTTGTAGTGTTTAAATGAACTATTTACTTTGCCATGGAATGACATTTTCACTCTGAAGTATACAAGTGGTCATAGAGACTAGAATTTTATTTGGTGAACATTTCTTAAAAGTGAATGAAATGAGCCTTTACGACGAGAAAAGCAACGATGTATGAGTCATGATACACATTCAAACTAAGTTTCAATTTTATAGAATGTATTTATTGCTCTGTTGAGCTTTGTAGCTTCCCAGTGCTGTTTACAGACTATGCTGATGAAATCTGTGTTGATAATAACAGCTATATTCATTGATTTCAGGACAGTTGGTCAGCATTTGGAAGATTTGTGTGACTCAGTGTGAGTATTTTCCCATTATTTAATGTGTGATGTTAGCAAATCATGTACAGGCAAAAGAAAAGAAAAGACTAACTGATTTTAATTTAATACATCCAAGCAGAAAATCTTATGGTATAGCTTCAGGCTCATTGCTATATATCTCATTACAACTAAATTTTAAGAGATGACCACTAGTTGAGTTTTAGTGTAATATTAAGGAGTATGCCAGCATTAGCTTTATTGATAATCTGAGAAGGCAACTAAAATATTTCTTCCTTTTCTAACTAAGTGACTTTGTAAGGTAGATTTTCTGCATATACTTGAAACATCATAACCCAACAGACAGTATAAAAGCAGATGAGAGAATACAGGTGTCTTTCATTAGGCTAAAGGATGAAGAGATTTATTAAAGATGTAAAACAATGGGACTATTCTGCTGAAATTTTACCTTTTTTGGAAAATACAGTTTTTTTCAATAAGCGTATATTAATAAGTAGTGTTTCTTTTCTTTCTTTTTTTTTTTCTTTTTGGTGAGTTGTGTGGAGTAAACTCTGGGCTTGGGTGCTGACCCTCAGCTCTTTAGCTCAGTGCTAGTATCCTACCACTTGAGCCACAGCGCCACTTACAACTTTTTCTGCTTATGTGGTGCTCAGTAATTGAACTCAAGGCCTCATGCATACAAGACAAACACTCTACCACTGAGCCACCTTCCCATCCCCAGTGTTTTTGTTCTTAAGTTTACAAAACTACCATAAGCACTTGAGTTCTAAATTTTCTTTTGTTTGGGTTGTGAAACTAGGACTCAATACCTGATGCTTTGCTCATTAGCTGAGTTCTACTTTTTAACATATCTGTCTGTTTCTCTCGTGTGTGTGTGCATGCACATGCGAATGCATGTGTATCCCCTATTTTTTATTTAATTTATTTATTTTTGTGCCAGTCCTGGGGCTTGAATTCAGCACTTAGGCATTGATCCTGAGCTGTAGTCTACCACTTGAGTTATAGTTGTACTTCTGGGTTTTTTTTGTTTTGTTTTGTTTTGTTTTCTGAGTAGTTTATTGGAGATAAGAATCTCATTGACTTTCCTGCTCCAGCTAGCTTTTAATAGCAATCTATAGATCTCAGTCTCCTGAGTGTGTAGCTAGGATTACTGGTGAGAGTCAACAGTTCCTGGCTCTACTAACATTTTTTTTTGCCGGTTGTGGGGCCTAAACTCTGGGTCTGGGCACTGTCCCTCAGCTCTTCAGCTCAAGGCTAGCGCTCTATCACTTGAGCCACAGTGCCACCTCTGGCTTTTTCTACTTATGTGGTGCCGAGGAATCGAACCCAGGACCTCATGCATGCAAGGCAAGCACTCTACCACTGAGCCACCTTACCTGTTTAATTAGCTCTTTGGGAGCTCTCAAAATTTAAGAGTATTAAGAGGTCCTGAGACTAGCATGTTTGAGAGCTGCCAGATGAAAAATTTCCAAATATTAGTGCTTTTAAAGATGGCTCTCTGTTTACTTCTTTGAACTGTCAGTGTGCTTGCCACTGATATTTCTAAACCTCATTTGATTTTTTTCTTTTTTTTTTTTTTTTTTTTTTTGTCGGTCGTGGGGCTTGAACTCTGGGCCTGGGCGCTGTCCCTCAGCTCTTCAGCTCAAGGCGAGCGCTCTACCACTTGAGCTACAGTGCCACTTCCGGTTTTCTGGTGGTTTATTGGAGTTAGGAATCTCATGGTCTCTCCTGCCCGGGCTGGCTTTGAACCGCGATCCTCAGATCTCAGCCTCCTGAGTAGCTAGGATTACAGGCATGAGCCACCAGCGCCCGGCTTTGATTTTTTTCTATTTCTCATCAACTGTAAAATAACTAGTCTTCAAGTTTTCTGCAAAGCGAATATTTCTCAGTGAGAAACTTTTGTTACTCCTTTAGTATGGATTTTATGCAGACTGGGACATTTTCTTTTTTGTTTGTTGTCTTCAGCATCGTGTTTAAGAAGTCAGACTAGACAATTGTATAACATCTTACTAATAAATGATTCCTTAGTCTATGTAAAAGCTTGATTCCTGATTAGAAATTTTTTTCTGACCAGGTACTGGTGGCTCACACCTGTAAACCTAGATACTCAGGAAACTGAGACCCCGGATCTGGGTTTAAAGCCAGCTCACCAGCAAAGTGTGAGACTCTGATCCCCAGGTAACTACCAAAAGCCCAAAGTGGAGCTGTAGCTCAAGTGATAGATTGTTAGATTTGAGCTGAAGAAGCTCAGGGACAGCACCCACGCCCTGAGTTCATGCCCTAGGACTTGCACAAAAAAAGAAAAAAAAGATTTTTTGAACATAAGTTCTTAATGTTTTTCTGAAGTATTGAGATGGCAGTTAACTATGATGGGCTTTGTAGTTATCCACTGAGTCAAAATGAAGATCTGTCTTTTACTAAAGCCATGTGACCTGCAATCCTGAGCTCTTTTCTCATCTGTAAGGTAACCCAATCTAATTCCTTACAGGTTGTTAAAATAAGTACTAAATTAAATACTTTATTCAGAGGCTGGGAAGGTGTCTCAGTGGTAGAGTGCTTGCCTTGCATGCATGAGGCCTTGGGTTCGATTCCTCAGTACCACATAAGCAGAAAAAGCCAGAAGTGGTGCTGTGGCTCAAGTGGTAGAGCACTAGCCTTGAGCTGAAGAGCTGAAGAGCTGAGAGACAGTGCCCAAGCCCAGAGTTCAGACCCCAAGACTGGCAAAAACAAAACAAAACAAAAATGAAATAATGTATTCAATAAGTGGCATAATAGTCATAAGCAAGAGATGGTAATTATTTTAATGATTCCAAAGATATAATAGATTAAAAAATCTGCTTTTTAGAAGTCTTAACTTAGGAAACACATAAAGCCATTGTGATGTGTTTAGATGGTTGCATTCTTTCTAATTACTCCTCAATATGACAGTTGTGTTATTTATAAACTTTTTTCTGCAATTAACTGCATTTGTTCATGTAATCAGCATCTGTTTGGTGTAGGAATGGGAATCTTGAACTTTAAATACCATTCAGAGGACTCTGAGGGATTTTCTAAACAGTTGGATTTTTGTCTAATATGTTCACCAGAAATGACTCTGAAAAGAGACTCCTGCCCAACTCCTATCACTCTTTGCCAGCCCTCCTCAGTGATATTTGTTGAGAATTCAGCAGTGATGTTGGCATTTAATGATATCTCAATGAAGTACTGAAAAAATGGAAGTAGCTGACGGGGATAAAGGTAGGAACCTGCTGTTGTGGTAGTGTTGGTCATCTTTTTCTATCAGCATTCTTGGTCCTTGCCATCCCTTTGCCTAAGAATATGTCTTCCGATTTTGGGAGAGTCCTGCCTTTCTCCAAAGTCCCTCCAATGCCCACACTTTATTCCTTTATTTATTTATTTTGTTATTGTTGTTTTTGGTGCCAGGACCACAGCTTGAACTCAGCTGATGTCTTACTAATCTGAACCACGACACCAGTCTGTCTTTTTCTTGCTAAGTGGAGATAGATCTAAACAGAATTTTCTGCCTGGCTGGCTTTAAACGTCCATTCTCCAGGTCTCAGCCTCCTGAGTAGCTGATTATTGTCGTGAGCCACCAGCACCATCCTACATACTTTCGATGCAACTTCTCCTCATCTCAATGCCAGTCACCAAATGCAAAGCCTCAGGCAAGTACTCTACCATGGAGTTACATCCCTAGCCTAATACTGGGCCACACTCCTGCCCAATATATACTTAATTCTGTGGAAAGTATTTGGTAGTGATCTTCCACCATTGTTTTCCTTTGTTATGATGGTACTGGGGTTTGAGCTCAGCTCACTCAAACTTAGTAAGCAGACACTCTACCACTGAGCCATGCCTTGGGCCCTGCTTTCCCTTGACTGTTTTCAGGGAGAGTATGGTTTCCTGCCTGGATGCATGCCTGAACTACAATTACCGATTTCAGTCTTCCTGTCATTGTTAGGATCACAGACACTTGCCACTGTGTCCAGCCTCTCTGTTGAGATGGAATCTCCTAAAATTTTCTGCCCAGGCTGGGCTGGAACTGAGATCCTCTTAATTTTGGACTCTCACATTAGTGTAGGAGGATGAGCACATATTAATGTAACAGACTATGGCTGAGAAGGGATCTCACAAACTGTGCTGCCAAGGCTGACCTCAAATTATAATCCTCCATTCTCAACTTCCCAAATACCTAGGTTTACAGGCATGAGCCACAGCAGTGACCTGCCTCATTTTGTTCTCAACACTTACCAAAAAAAAGTTATTAACACTCAAACATAATACATTGTATATCTGAACATTGTAAATTAAATGTATATATTGGAATATTATTTACATTCTAAGTATACACTAAATAATTTTTTAGAACAGAATGAGATAAATATAAATGAAAAAAATTCTGCATGCTATTGGATCATTTTGTCAATATTTTGTGATATAGGTATGTCATTATGTTTTTAGATTAATTTCTTGCACCCAGTAGGATTTAGTTGGATGACAACCTACGAGTCAGGTTTTAGATTTTTATTCATATTAGGATATAGTTAAATGTTGCTTAAATGAGTTACGTTGGTAAGGATGGTATTAATGAGATCACCTTCACAATCCATCTTATACTTGGGATTGCTAAGTCATTTTAATTCTTTCTCTTAAATGCCAAGGGAGAGGCACAAATGAGCTATGATACATTCTTCCCACCAATCCCAGGAAATTTGGGGGACAATGGTCAGATAAAGCAGTAACAATTTGCCCTTTAAGCTATAGACTGATGATTAAGAAATATATAGATTCTAAAGGTTAAAACCTTTGGCTGGTCTCAAAGTGAGTGAATGGATAGGATTTAGGTGTGTAAAGAGAGAAGGAATATTTCCTGACAGTATGTTTGGCTGTCTTGATTATAGTTTGCTCTTGACTTACCCATATGTTTGCATGTTTCTTCAGTGAGGTGTTCTGTTTTCCCATCATCAAGATAGCATTTTCCTTAGCACCCTTCCAACATTAATCCTTTCTCCCGCTGATTTAAACATCATCTTGCTCACTTGGATCATGGATTATTCCCTCAATTTTACTTCCTTTTTTGTTCCTAGATTAGTGCTGATCAGTTCTCTACTCAGCCATTAAAATGATCTTCCTTTGATTTAAATTTGATCTTACTTGTCTCTGTTCTAAAAATCATTCAGTGGTTCCTCATCTCTTCGTTAGAAACTTTGAAATCTTACTAGGATGTAAAGGCCTAGTCTTTGCTGGATCCTACTTTGTCGCTTTTTTCCTTTGTTTACATTAAATGCTGTGATTATACTAAACTTCCTGCTATGCTTTCACCCCCTAATCTTGGCACTCATTTTCTCTGCCTGAAACTCTTCCCAAAACTTGAATTCCATTTTTTAAATTCTTTTTCTTTTCTTTTTTTTCTGGTCCTGGGGCTTGAACTCAGGGCCTGGGTTCTGTCCCTGAGCCTCTTTGTGTTGAAGGCTAGTGCTCTACCATTTGTGCCACAGGGTCACTTCTGTCTCTTTCTGTTTGTGTGGTACTGAGGAATCAAACCCAGGGCTTCATGCATGCTAGGCAAACACTCTACTACTAAGCCACATTCCCAGCCCTGAATTCCATTTACTTTATACAATATCTGCTTCATACTCTCCATTCATTCTTCTGTAATGTGACGCAAAGAGCATTGAGAGTGGAGGCCAAGGTTTAACTCCTAACCTTTGCTAAGAAATCTTGTGGAAATTCTTGACCTCTTCCAGCCTTCATTATCTTTATTGCCAAAGTGTGATAATGCCCACCTCTCTTATAAGCCCATTAAGAACATCTATCGACATACTATGCACAAAAAAATTCTATAAGCATGTCACCCAAAGATGTTTGGGGTGGCAACGTGGGTGATGACAACAAGAATGATCCACCCAAGGAAGCATTTAGCTTCACTGCTCAGGTGACCTTCCTGAACCATCCAGGCCAAATCAGTGCTAACTATGCCTCTGTCCTGGATTGTCATTCAGCGTAAATTGCTTGCAAGTTTACTGACTGGAAAGAGAAACTTGAACAGAGATCTTGTAAGAAGTTGGAAGCTAGTCCTAAATTCCTGAAGTCTAGTGATGCTGTCATGGTTCATATGGTTCCAGCAAGCCTTGTGTATGTGGAGAGCTTCTCTGACTATCCTCCTTTGGGTCATCTTGCTGTTTGTGATAGGAGACAGTTGCTGTGTGTGGCATCAAAGATGTGGACAAGAAGTCTGCAGGAGCTGGCAAGGCCACAAAGTCTGCCCAGAAATCTCAGAAGGCCGAGTGATTATTATTATCCCTAACGCCTGTAGCTTCAGCTTAACCAGTGGTGGAAGAAAAGTCTCAGAAATGTTTGTCTTAATTGGACATTTAAGTTTAATAGTGAAAGAATGGATAATGATAACAATGCATCATAAAAACTTGAGAAGGAAAGGAAAAAATTCTATAAGCACTCATATTCCATGCTCATTAAATTGTTATGCATACTTCTGCTGCCTTCACTCCTCTTCCTTCTCACCTTTCTTGTGATCCTCAGCAGTTTTTCTGGAATGTTTTTCATGTAAAACTTTGTTTTTTTCAGGGGATGAAGATTTTTCTGAAGAGATAACAGAGATGTTTTTCCCAACACATCTCCTGCAAACCAGACAAACTGGCCAGGGTAAGTTATTACTTCTTGGTGATTGTGATTCATTTATTTGTGACACTTCAGTGAATAAAAACTGAGATAGTAACCATTTACAATATGGAAGTAAGAGCAAAAGCCTTTCTCTTTGTTGATGACTTGTGAGCTATGTTCATATCCAAGGTCAGAGTGGGCAGAGAGGTTCTATATCCAGAGAAATATTTAATACAACATATATTCCATTGCCTGCTCATGCACAGGACATGGGATGCTTTTTCCTTTTATACCTATCTTTCCCAGGCTCAGGAGACATTCTGTAAACCAGTAAGCCCCAGGCACACAATGCTCTCTGGACAGAGGGAACTGATATAATCAAGATGTCCTGTGTGCTCCTAAGTCCTAGGGTAAGGACCCTAATAACTGATCTTTTTGGTTGTTGTTGTTATTAGAAAATAAATTTTGTTATGGAATGTCTTGGGTAGAAGAAAGACATTCCTCAAGCAACAAAGTAGCAGAAAGTTCCAGGCCTGCCTGTGCTAGCAGGGTTTGACCTCAAAAAGAAAAAAAAAACATAAAGAAATACATGTTTAAAATCTACTGAATGTAAGAAAGAAAGAGTACGGTTTCCTGTGAGTATATAATGTCAGAGAGTTTCCTGGAAACAGTAGCCTCTAAAATGGGATGATTGTTTTTCTTTATAGGGAAATAGTAATAACATTTATTATTATAACCACAATTCAGTGACATTCAGTACATTTCCAGTATTGTAGAACCATCACCTTTATCTTATCCCAAACATATCCATCACCCTTGACAAAAATTTTGGACCATTAAACCATTCATGCCTCTTGCCTTCCCTCAACCCACAGTAGCCCTGAGTTATTTTCTGTGTCTGTGAACCTTCTTACTCTTGGTACTTTATTGTTGTAGTCTGAATGTTTGGATTTCCATAATTTTTCATATGTTAACACTTGATCTTTTATTCTTATCCCCTAATGTTTGCTTTCTCCATGAAACCCTCTCAGAACACTCTTCGGGAACTCATCTTCTGCAGTTCAAGTGCATCTCTTCACTATTCAATCTAGTATTGTTTAAAAATGGTCAAATTTAAGAAAAGTCATAAAAAGAATATAAACAGTATTTATGTGCTTTTTATGAAAATTCACTATAGTTAACATTTTCCTTCATTCGCTTAATCACTTATTTGTGTGTATGTTCTCTTTGTGGACATACATTTGAGATTAACTTGTATATATCATAGTCCTCTATTCCTACATATTTTAATCTTGCTCTCCTCAGGATAAAAATGTCCCATTATTACATAGCCACAGTAGTTACCGGCTTCAGTAAATTAATCACAATGCCATACTTTGCTTAATCTTTGTCTATATTTCAGTCTTGACAATTGGCTCAATTCTGTCCCTGTCATTTTTTTCTCCAGTACTAATACCAGTACATGATCATGAATTATATATAGTTGTGTATACTTGATCTCCTATAGTCTATAATAATTCTCTGCTTTTCCTTTATAACATTACTATTTTTAACAACACAAGCACCTGCTTCCATTTAGTAGCTAGGATGAGAGGTATGAGTGACTGCTGACTAGCAAATGTAGAGTTCTTGAGGGTTAAATTGTGTTATTTGTTTTTGTTTTTGTTTTTGTTTTTTACAAACTATGAGGCTCATTGTAAAAAATGCTCAGTGTTGTTGACCCCATATAAACTAGCTTATTATCCCAAATATACATGTAGATGTTCAATAAGCAGATATGTCTCTATATTTTTATTCTAGGTAATTTGCTAGGTGCTAGGGAAGTAATGATGAGAATGACATAGAAAAATCACAAGAATAAAAGAAATCATGTTAATAAATATTTTTGAGGTCAATAATTCTCAATGTGGTCCCTATGTGGCAATTCTCGGAAGGCAGTTTTCAAATAATTGAAATTTTTGGCATAGAGATACAGGGTATAGCAGGGGCATTGGCCTGGTTGTCTGCAAACTAAGGGTGTAGGGAAAAGTGCACTGGAGCATGTGGTTCTGGGAATAATTTTTTAATATTTTTGTTTACATTTTTTACCTTTTTTTCTCCAGGCTAACAGGCTTCATACCTTGAGCCACAGCTTAATTACTCACTTTCTTTTTTCTTTGTTCATTTTTGCTGACCTTGGGGCTTGAACTCTTCTGCCTGGGCCCTGTCCCTGAGCTTCTTTTGCTCAAGGCTAACACTCTACCACTTCAGCCACAGCACCACTTCCAGCTTTTTCTGAGTAGTCTATTATGTTTCTCGGACTTTCCTTCCTTGCATCAAACTGTGATCCACAGAACTCAGCCTCCTGAGTATGAGTAGCTAGGATTACTGGTGTGACCCTTTGGCACCTGGCTAGGTTTTTCTTATGTTTTGGTTCTGGACCTAGGGCTTGAACACAGGGCCTGGTCAGTGTTGTTTAGTTTTTGTTTTTGATTTAAAGCTGATAGTCTATTTGAGCCAAAGATCACTTTCTGCCTTTTTGTTGTTGTTTTTATTCTTTGTGTTAATCCCAGGGCTTCAAAGTGGCCTGGCCAGTCTCCAGTGTCCATGCTTTCTCCCCCTCCGCCCCCCTCCCCCCAAGTTAGCAGGCACTACATCTTTAGCCAGTGCACAACTCTTCCTTTTTATTTTTGGTGGTTGTTTTTATTTCTTTGTATTTGGCTTTTATTTATTTATTTATTTTGGCTGGTCACGGGGCTTGAACTCTGGGCCTGGGTGCTATCCCTCAGCACTTCAGCTCCTGGTCCTCTACCATTTGAGCCACAACACCACTTCCAGCTTTTTTTTCTGCTTATGTGATGTTGAGAAGTCGAACCAGGGCCTCATGCATCCAAAGCAAGCAAGCACTCTACCACTGAGCCACCTTCCCAGCCCTGGTTTTCATTTTTTTATGGTGATACTAGGGCTTGACCTGCCAGTCTTCTTGAGGTGTTGGGCTTTTTCCCCCCTCTGGGATGGAAGTTTTACAATTTGAGCCATAGCTCATCTTTTTTTTTTTTTTGTTAATATTGTAAGGTCTGCTCCTGGATGGCGAGCAGACTCCACACTCCTCACAGCAAAGTCTCCACCCAGTAACTGCGTTACCTAGGCAACTGGGACACCTGGAAGAAGTCACATTTGCATCCACTGAGGTCATATCTGAATTTGATGTGTCCACACCTTTCTCTGCCCGTACCCTAGATAAGGCCTAGCCCAGGCCCAGACTCTCTCTGCTCTCTCTGCTCTTTTCTAGCTCTTTCCTCTCTCTTTCCTCTCTTTCCCAGCTCTCTCTCATTCCAAGGCCTTTCCCAGCCATGTGGAGTGCCAACCTTGCCTGGTCCCAGCAGGTCTACTGAATAAAACTACCCCTTACCTGAATAGCATGTGCATGGTGCTGTTCTTACTCGGCTATCTCTTTTTTTCATACCTAACAAATATGAGATAAGTGTTCTATGGCTCTAACTACTCAACAGGCTGAGATCTGAGGACCTCAGTTGGAAGCCAGCCCAGACAGAAAAGTCCTTGTGAGACTCTTATGTCCAATTAACCACTCAAAACCCAGAAGTGGCGCTATGGCACAAATGGTAGAGCACAAGGCTTGAGTACAAGAGGCTCAGGGACAGCACACAAGTCCTGAGTTCAAGCCCCACAACTGTCAAAAAAGACAGAAAGGAAAAAAGAACTACAGGAAGCCAAGATGACTATCCAGACAGCTTGGTATTGGCATAAGAACAGATATCAGGACCAATGGAATAGAATTGAAATCCCAGAAATGAACCTACAGACCTATAGCCATCTAATCTTCGATAAGGGAGCTAAAACAATAGAATGGAAGAACGACAGCCTCTTCAGTAAATGGTGCTGGTAAAATTGGTTAACTACTTGTAGAAAACTAAAGCTAGATCCTTATATATCACCTTGCACCAGAATCAACTCCAAATGGATCAAAGACCTCGAAGTCAAAGCAGACACTTTGAAAACATTACAGGATGGAATAGGAGAAACCCTAGGTCTCCTCGGCTCAGGCCGAAATTTTCTGAATAGAGACCCGGAAACACAAAAAATCAAAGAAAGGTGGGACAAATGGGATTGCATGAAGTTGCAGATCTTTTGCATGGCAAAGGACATAGCTAGCAAGATCAATAGAAAGCCCACTAATTGGGAGAAGATCTTCACTAGCCATACAACAGACAAGGGTCTCATATCTAAAATATACTTAGAACTCAAAAAATTAAATCCCCCAACAACAAATCTGCAAAGAAAAAACTGCCCAATAAACAAGTAGGCTAAAGACTTAAAGAGAAACTTCTCTGAAGAAGAAAGAAGGATGGCCAATAGACACATGAAGAAATGCTCAGCCTCTCTAGCCATAAAAGAAATGCAAATCAAAACAACATTGAGATATCACCTCACTCCAGTTAGAATGGCAAAAATCAAGAACTCTAACAACAACAGATGCTGGAGGGGATGTGGACAGAAGGGAACCTTACTTCATTGTTGGTGGGAATGTAAACTTGTTCAACCACTTTGGAAAGCACTTTGGAGGTTCCTCAAAAGACTTCACATAGAGCTCCCCTATGACCCAGCAATCCCATTTTTGGGCATTTACCCAAATGTTTACAAACAAGACCACACTAACGCCAACAGCACAACTATGTTTATTGCAGCATTATTTACCATAGCTAAGATATGGAACCAACCCAGATGCCCCTCAGTAAATGAATGGATCAAGAAAATGTGGTATATATACACAATGGAATTCTATGCCTCCATCAGAAAGATGACATTGCCCCATTTGTTAGGAAATGGAAAAACGTGGAAAACATTATATTAAGTGAAATAAGCCAGGCCAAAAGAAACATAGGTGCCATGGTTTCCATTATTTGCAATATCTAGTATATGTATGAGTCAAGCAGAAAAGGTCAGATAATGTGATGTTATGAAAATGAATCCTTAGATATGTATTTTAATGTTTTTTTTCCTTTCATGCATTTGTTTCTAACGCATTTATAAGATTATCTCTTTGTAGCTTTGTATGTCCCTCCCCCACAGTATAACCCTGCTTTCACTATATTTGATGTCATTATAACTTGTGTAGGAGATGGGGAAAAACAAGTCGTTTAAGGATATAGGTAGACCTGTTGCAACAATGAGAAGTACAAGTTGTCATGTCGAAAACGAGTTTTTCAATGTTGGTGGGGGGGAAAGCCGGGAGGATTGGGTGGGCGGTTGGGTGGGGAGGCTGGGAAGGGATGTGTAGTGTAAACAAAGGAGGAGGCTGCAATGCTTGATAAGAAATGTACGCATTAACCTGCCCATGTAATTGTAAAACCGCTGTACAGTGTGTTCACAAAAAAAAAATAAATAAAATAAAATAAAGAAAGAAAGAAAAAAAAAAGAAAGTTGAGAGCCAAGGTTCAAAGCCATCCTAGGCATGAAAATCAATGAGACGTTTTTCACCAATTAACCAGCAACAGGTAGGAAGCAGTAGAGCTCTAGCCTTGAGTAAAACTCAAGTTTTAGCCCAGGAGTAGCATAAATGAAAAGAATTCTCATTTACTTTCCTGCCCAGGCTGGATTCAAACCACAAATGCTCAGATTTCAGCTATTTGAGGAGGTAGGATTATAGGTGTGAACCATATTTTTAAAATCTTAAATTGGCTCTAATATTTTTGTCCTTCTTTTCACTTAATTTATTATTCTTTTTCTCTTTTTCGTAAGTTTGGGTCATCTAGCTTATTATTAGGGCTGGCCACTCTTTCTGAGGTTTTTGTTTTGAAGGTTTTTTTTTTGTGGATTTTTGTCCCAACCTGCAGGACGTCAACGAGGGCGATGAACCTAAACGAGAGGAATGAAGGGACAAGAGACATGAAGAATGACAGCAAGACAGGGATTCTGATCAAGCTGCAAATTTTTATTTTTCACACTGGGGTATTTATATGCTTGGAATAAGGAAGCTTTTAAATTGGCCATTAAGGAAGCTTTTTCATTGGCCATAGCAGCTGCAGGATGTTTGCATAGGGCAGGGTGAAAGGGTGGTCATTAGCAGCTGCAGGATATTTGCATAAGGCAGGATGAAAGCGTCGGATTTCTGAGAGTGGTTCTGTAAACTCAGCCACAAGATGTTCTGGTGAGATAGTCAAGCCTATCTTCATGTTGAGAGACTCCTTTTGGCTCCCAACAGATTTTTTTTTTTTTTTTTGAGCTTGTTATAGTACTTGAACTCCAGGCCTGGTCATTATTCCTAATTTTTTCTCAAGACTAGTAGGCTTCCCACCTCAAGACAGTTCAAATTGTGGCTCTTTATGTATTTTTCTTTCTTTCTGCATTTATTTTAGGTGATGCTCTTATGGCTTGTACTCAGGACTTGGGCATTTTTGCAGAGTTTTTGTTGTTGCTGTATTTTTTTTTTTCTTCATTGCTGGTCCTAGGGCTTGAACATAGGGCCTTAACTTTTGCTAGTCATAAAATCAGGGCAGAGCCACTGTGTCTGAGGTTTTTCCCTTTTCTTTCTCAAGACTAGCAGTCTCTATGGCTTGAGCCACAGATAAAGTTCTGGCTTTATTTATTTATTTATTTTCATTTTTGTTGCTAGGGCTTCAACTCATGACATGGCCACTCTCCTGAGGCTTGAAGTCAGGGCAGGGCCACTGTGAATGAAGAATTTTTTGTATTGTTTGTTCTCAAGGCTAGCATACTTTAACAGCTTGAGCAACAGCTGCATGAATGGCTTTGTTTATGTAATGTTCTCTACCACCCCCACCAGGCAAAAGTTGTAAAGTTCATTTTTTGAAATAATTTCTTATACATCTCATTGTTGCAATCGGTCTAGCTGTATCCCTATTTAAACAATTTGTTTTTTCCCTTCACCTTCACAAATTACGCCAACATCAAATACAGTGAAAATGGGATCAAATACAGTGAAAATGGGGGAGTTATTTATTTATTTGGTTCTGGTCCTAGGGCTGGAACACAGGGAGTGGTGACTGTTCCTAAACCTGAAATCAGGGCAAGGTCACTGTGCTGGAGTCTCTCCCATGTCCTAAAACTTAAGCCACATTTCAACATCTGGCTTTGTAAAACAAATTTGGTGATTCATAAGGGATAAGTTTCTTATGGAGGAGCTGGGAAGTGGCTCAGTGGTAAAGTGCTTGCCTTGAGCTGAAGAGCTAAGGGACACCATCCAGAGCTGGAGTTCAGGCCCCACAACCCATAAAACAGAAAAAAGAAAAGAAAAAAAAAGCTGAGTGCCAGTGGCTTACGCCTGTAAGCCACTACTCAGGAGGGTGAGATCTGAGGATTGCAGTTCAAAGCCAGACTGGGAAGGAAAGTCCATGAGACAATTATCTCCACTAAATCACCAGAAAACCAGAAGTGGCCCTGTGGCTCAAGTGGTAGAGCACTAGCCTTGAGCTGAAGAGCTTAGGGACAGTGTGCAGGCCGAGTTCAAGCCCCATGACCAACCCCAAAAAAAGAAAGATTCTCATGGGAAGACAGGGACATTAGCCAGGCTCTAAAATCAGAGGATGGTGGTTCAAAGCCAGCCAGGGCAGGAAAGTTGTTGAGACTCTCATCTCCAATTAATCACCAAGAGCTTGGAAGTAGAATAGTTCTAGTCTTGTGCAAAACAGCACAAGTTCAGGCCCCAGGACTAGCACACATAAAACCAAGTGTCATGGAGCTTCCTGCCCAGGTTGATTATGAACCACAATCCTAAAATTTCAGCTTCCACAGTAGCTAGGATTATAGGCATGAGCCACTACTTAAAAATATTTCATTGACTTCGCTCTTCTTCTTTTGCCTTCTTATTATATTGTTCATTTCGTGTGTGTGTGTGTGTGTGTGTGTGTGTGTGTGTGTGTGTGTGTGTGTGTGTCCGTCCTGGTGCTGGTTGTAGACCTTGAACTCTGGAGCCTAGCCACAGTCTCTGAATTTGTTTTTCTTTTATTTTTAATGCTGTTTCTAGGCTTTGTATTCAGGGCCTAGTCCCTGTCCCTGAGTCATTCTTTTGTTGCTGGTGGTGGTGGTCCTAGGGCTTGAACATAGGGCCTGGTCACTTCCTGGGTTTGAAACCAGGGCAGGGCCACTGTGTATGAGGGATTTTGTTGTTCATTTTCCCTCAAAGCAAGCAGTCTCTGTGGCTTGAGCCACACAGATCAACTTCTGGCTTCTTTTACTTTTTGGCAGTTCATGGAAGATAAAAAATCTCATAGAAGATAAGAGTACTGTATCAGCACCTGAAATCTGAGGATTGGGGTTGAAAGCCCAGGCAGGTAAGTCCATAAAACTTATCTCCATTTCATCCCCCAAAGAAAGGAAGTGGTAGAATGCTACCTTTAAGAAAAAAAAAATTCTATTTCAACCCCTGGGTTCAAGACCCACACCTGATACATACTCACAAATTCCTAAGGGACTTTTCTGCCTCAGTTGCCTTGGAACCCAGATCTTCAAGTTCTGTCTTTTGTGTAGCTTGAGCTCCAGGTGTAAACCACCAATTCTCTTGGCTTTTGTGCTCATCTTCCACTCTGATTTTTATTTGTGTATTTGTATTTAATTGATTACTTAGTAGTAGTCCTACCCTATGTATCTGGGCCTGGTCACTGTTATTTTGCTTTTTCATTCAAGGCTGTTGCTTTACCACTTGAACCACAGCTCTACTTCTGGCATTTTTGCTGGTTAGTTGGAGATCAGAGCCTCATGGAATTTCCTGCCCAGGTGGGCTTTTAACCACCATCCTGAGATTTCATGCTCCTAACTGGCATTACATGTCAGCCACCAAAAAGTGCCTGGCTCACTCAATTTTAATATTTTTTTGTTTGGTCATGGGGCTTGAACTCTGGGCCTGGGTGCTATCCTCAGCTCTTCAGCTCAAGGCTAGTGCTCTACCACTTGAGCCACAGTGCCACTTCCGGCTTTTTTCTTTTTTGATATAAGGTGCTGAGGAATCAAACCCAGGGCCTCATGCATGCAAGGCAAGAGCTCTACCACTGAGCCACCTTCCCAGCCCTCAATTTTAATATTCTTAATAGGCTCTTACAGTCTTTTTATTCACATGATGATGATGATGATGATGATGATGATGATGATGATGATGATGATGATGATGATGATCATGATGATCATGATGTGCTGGTCATAGGTTTGAAATCAGGGCATGGGTGCTGTCCATTATCTTCCAGTTGAGCCTCAGCTCAAGTCCTGGACTTTTCTTTATTCCTTTTTGCTTCTTTCTTGGTGGTTAATTTGAGAGAATTGTCTCATAAAAAATCTTGGCACTACTCAGGAGGTTGAAATCTGAGGATTGTGGTTTCAAGCCAGTCCTGACAAGAAAATCCAAAACACCCTTTTCTTTTTCTTTTTGTTGTTGTTGTTGTAATGACAAAGGTGAGGTGCAGTGGATTTGCAGTTTCATTAACAGGTAAAAAGGATGTTTGTTTTTGAGCAATAGCCTCCCAAAGTACACTGCCTCCTGACTAGGGATGGTCCACTGATGGTTAGAATGACTTGTCTTCCTTCTATGACCCTATTACCCTGGTAACCGATTGTTTACAAAGATGTGATCCTGACTCCTTAGCAACATGAGAAGGGATAATATCATTCCTAGGTTGGGATGAAAACCAAGTGGATCCCCCCATTTGGTGTGCTGCCTCGCTCTGGGGGGCCAGGATGATAGTGCACCCTTCTGTGAAGAAGGAAAATGACTTGAACAATTCTGTACTCTTTGTTCATTTCTGACAGATGAGGGCTGTAGATATATTCATGGACTCATCTAGGGACAAGCAGGGAATTTTCTAGGATCTCCATTGTGTCTAGGAAGGAAGGGCCTCAGGTTTTGCTGCAGAGAGATGCATCCTACAGTGCGGTTGCAGCAGCCCTGGCTTGCTCCAATGCCAGTGATTTCCCAGATCAGCAATATACCTGGACCCAGGAAATGGCACCTTGTGCAGATGAAATAACTCTCAGGACATCTGTCCTGATGACCACGGAAGCCTATGCCAGTGCAAGCGACGGTGACACAATGCTGCTCATGTGGCTAGGAGTATGGAAGTGGCACTGGTGTGGATTAGAGGTGTTGGGTAGCACACGTGGTGGATGCTTTCTGCTCTGCCCACCACATGACTAAAGGCAATGCTGGATTCTCTCTGAATTTAACTGGGGTCTGGGGGACTGTGGATTTTCTGGGATGCCAAAGCCCCCAGGGGGACATAGGTTGAGCTGGACTAGGTGAAAGGGAGTGAAGGAAACCTCCAGAAAAAAGGAAGTCTTGATTCTCTTTAAAAGTTCCTTTAATGCTTAAATTTTAATCAAAATGGGAAATAAATGGAAAAAGTGATTCTAGATCTCAGTTTCCTGAATATGTGTGACACTAGTACCCAGCTCACTCTTTTGTATCTATTGAGTTTATTAGGTTCTAGACACTGTAGCAAGGAAAAAAAGAAAAGCTTTGTTTTGAAGGTCTATGCCTTTGTGTGTGGGGTTGGGGGAGGGTAGAGAATGTATACACATAAATATGTTTAAATATATGATGGAAAAAATATATTGAGTGATGTGCTAGGGAGGAATGCTAGCAATTTGCAGTGATGTATGAGTTCAGAAAAGCCTCATATGGTAAATGACTTAGAAGAGATCAAGGCAACTCATCCAGGCCCCAGAATCAGGTAGATTCATGAGCTCGAAGTATGAGCACCTACACCTGGGCCCCCTCCCATTTCTGGAGTTCCCTCCATACAACTGACCCCTCCCTCTCTCTGCCCAGACCCACCTGGACTCCCATCTACCTCACTTCCTTTTCCCTCAGATCCTCATGCTACCAGGATAGTGATGGAGGTCATGTGCTCCCTCTTGGGGGAAATATGGGTCCTCTAAAAAACCTTGTAATAATCTTTCTCCTTTGCCTTCCTGCTTCTGCATGGTCCCCTTGCATGGATTTTTTCTAATCCTCTTACATTGGTCGCCCCTGTGGGGATGGGCTCCCCAGTGGGTTTGATCCTCCCTCCACTTCGGAAGGAGGTTCAACCAGCTTCCCTGGGACCCATCCTGAGATCCTATATGCCAGTCACCAGAGGATCACAAAGGTAACTTTCTCCTGACTGAGCGCTCTACCAGCCTATCCAACACTGCTAATTAAATCCCACTCCAGGGTAAGTGACCAGTTTATCTGAGGTCTGGGTTTCTGATTCTGATATCTCAGTGGTAAGGCCACCTGGGCCTCTGTGACTTACCGAGCCCCCCTTCCCCTCATCAGAGCCAAACCTTAGCCAAGTGCCAGGGGCCTACCTTGGCCCAAGGAACCCTCCTCCATGGCCCAAGGAATGCAAATGGACAAACATGAAGACATTCTCCACTGGCAAGGCCACCACCCCCTTTAGGAGCCAACCTGTACTGTGGAGAACACTCTAATATAGACCCGTGGAATCAGGTCCCTTACCATGGGTAGGACACTAAATTTCTTTACATTAAGGTCACCTGGGCCTTGGAGGGCTGCTGAGCCCTTCAATCAAATTTTGCCCCAAATTTAAAACTCCACTTCTGTGAGTGCTTGGGCAGATAGCTCTGGCTCTCTCTCTCTCCCTCTCTCCCTCTCTTCCTCTCTCCCTCTCCCTCTCCCTCTTTCCCTCTCCCTTGTAACTGAAGGTAAAAGTATGGATGAGTTTAAGTTTAAACTCCTCCTCTGTGCCTTTGCAGTTTCCCCTCCTCTGCAGTCTCCCCTGTGAGGCCCTCCCCTCTTTTGCGGCCTCCCCCACAAGGCACTCTCACTTCTGTGGCCTCCCCACAATGCACTCTCACTTCTGCGGCCTCCCAGTGAGGTACACCCCTTTTTGCAGCCTCTTCTGTGAGGCCCCCTCCCCTGAAGGACTTCATCTGTGAGGTCCCCACTGCTCTGCGGGACCCCTCCTCTGCCTTTGTAGTGGGGGTGGAAGCTGAAGCCCCAGTTTTGCCAGAAACAATGCATAAAGCATAAAGTGACTCCATTTAGGGTAGCATCTCTTACTCTTTTCCATGGTTTTCCATGGTCAGGACTGACTTTGTCCTGGCCATTGTCTCAACATCCATTCCTGGGATAGCTTGTCCCGGTTGGCATTTACAGTTTGGACTCAAGGCCTGGGCACTGTCCCTGAGTCCTTCTGTTCCAGGCTAATGCTCTACTACTTAGAGTCACAATGCCACTTTCAGCCTTTGGCTGGATAGTCCTGGTTCTGTGCTGATTAGTAGGGAGATGGAGTTTTAGAAGGATTTTTTTTTGTGTGCCCAGGATGGCTTTGAACTTTCTTACAAAAGCTCTTTTTATTTCCAGTTAAAGCAACAAGGAGATCAATGAAATGGAGGTTACCTATAACTTGTTCACAATTGACTAACAATTACTTGTCAGAGATTTTTAAAAGAAAGCCCAGTAGATGCTTTTAACCTGAGACTGATTGGCACTCTATGACCCACTGCCTCTGGGTAGCCTGCTTAAAGTGGCTTATAGACAACATTTAACCTATAACAAATGTACAGGCCTTTTCTTGGGCTACAGCAGCATAGCCTGTTTAACACCCTGGTTTATAAAAGCATTTTCTGTCTGGCAGAGGAATGCCTACCTATGTAGGCCTTTAGACAGATCTCAATAGGAACATAATCTCAGCTCTACAAGCTTTTCAACAGATGAATTTAACCAGCTCAAAAGTTACTGCCAATTAGGACTTTGAGGAGATACAGGGGTTTTGGGATTTACATTCTACAATCTTAGCTTTTATTACCCACTATCACAGATCTCTGGAAAGTTTTGCCCAGTTAGACCAACATGGGTGATAGGCATGTTTACAAACTTATCTTTCTATGACCTTCTGGCTTGATCAATTTTTTGGAGGACCAAGCTCAAGTAACTCAGGACCTGATACCACTTTTGTCATCCAAACATTTGTTTGTAATTGCCTCTGGATGTTTTAACATTGTCAGGGTCCCTGGAGTGCCTTTCTTATGTTGGGATAAATACATCTTTGGCACTTTCCTTGGTCAGTCGCTGGACTTGAACTCAGGGTTTGAGTGCTGTCCCTCAGCTCTCCAGCTCAGGACTAGCACTTGGCCACTTTAAACTCCAAAACAACTCAGCTTTGAGCACTCTGTTGGCAGATTAGAGATGACAATCTCACAGGGACTTTAGTCTGCCTGTGCCTGGACTGGCTTCAAACTGCAGATCAATGAGTTTTTTTTTTTTTTTTTTTTTTTTTTTTTACAAACAGTCACTTTTACTCCAATTAAAAGCAACAAAGATGGTCATTGGAAGTAGTTTTTTTTTTTTTTTTTTTTTTTTTTGTCGGTCATGGGGCTTGAACTCTGGGCCTGGGCGCTGTCCCTCAGCTCTTCAGCTCAAGGCGAGCGCTCTACCACTTGAGCTACAGAGCCACTTCCGGTTTTCTGGTGGTTTATTGGAGATAGGAGTCTCACGGTCTTTCCTGCCCGGGCTGGCTTTGAACCGTGATCCTCAGATCTCAGCCTCCTGAGTAGCTAGGATTACAGGCGTGAGCCACCAGCGCCCGGCTGGAAGTAGTTTTATAAGCATGGTTTTACTTATTAAATTACATTTGACAAACTTGTCCTATCTTTTACTGTGGGCCTTCCGGCAACTGTTACAAAAAATTTTAGGGGCAAACTAGAATAATCCTATTTCTTTTTACTTTGAAATAAACCTTTAGGAAAATTTTATCTTTTAAACTTGTCTGGGAGGCCAGCCACTCCCCACAACTTCTCAAATTTTTGCAAGGGGGATGTCATTTTAAATCCTTTTTGTAAAGTTATTTTAATTTGCATTTAAATGCATCATTGAAACACTGGGCTGTATATTCTTTGCCTGTAGGCTGTCCTGTGGGCAGTGAATAGAAAGAGTGGCCATATTTTTTTTCTGCAGTCTTTGTTACCTTTAGGAATTTACCTCCAATTGTAAAATAGTATAGAAATCAATTTCTATCCTTTGCTCATACACCCCGTATGGTCTAACTTCTGGCGATGAACATTTACAGAACCAAATATCTAATGTGTCTTGTGTTTTACCCTTAATTAACAGGCTTTTGGTCATGTGAGATGAAGCAAGGCCAGAGTCTGAGAGAGACTGTGGCATCTCCCAACATGTATGGACTGTTGCACCTCCTGTTGGTAACCTGCAATATTTCTACATATACTGGTTAGAGACCTGGTTTACACTGGCTTTTGCAGGCTGGTGCCACTGGTTTAGGCAGCTGTGACTGGGCATAGTCACTCTGGTCCCTTGATCTTAATTGAAGTTGATCGGCACACAGGGGAGAAAACAGAGAATGAAACCCTTAGCTTTAGTTTACTAGCCATGGTCAGTGAACAATAGTTAACTCTTAGCATAAATGGACATAGGAATGACATAATTCACAGCAAACTTAGTTACCAATTTCATTTACTTTGTAAAGGACATTGTCTTTTTTAAGTCCTTTTCCAAGGTCTTTTAAAACTGCCTGTTTTTTCTTTGGCTTAGTCAGGTCACAAAGTTTTAAAGCAATTTAGATTAATTCACAGCTTCCATTGACAAAGATTTTTAGTAGGCAGAGTAACCTTGAAACCATAATCACTTACATATAGTCAAATAAGACACAGACAGACATGTTTGTGCACAGATTATAGAGCGTGCTTAGATTTTAAAATAGACTTTTAAAGTTTTGAAATTTTAGTGGAACTAATTTTCTAATTATGATGGAACCATGTGGTCATTTTAAAATACAAAACTTTGCCAACAAGAAACCTAGTGAACAGGAGGCAATAGGAACATACACTTGGCCTAGCATAATGGCACCACAGGACAGGGGAGGAGGAAGGGGTAGTACTAAGCTGAAGTACCAAGATGCCAATTTGGCACATCCACCACTTGCTCAATGCTAGAGAGAAGATTAATACACTTTTGGTAATATCCAAACTTGTTGGCCTTTATTTCAGGGAGTTTAGACTTAAACTCACCCATTTTCTATCTAATGAGTAGAAACAAGCAATTACTGGTTACATTCTTCCAGGGCTTAACCAAAGCGTTTAGCATATGAAATACTTGTGAAAGAGGTTACAAGCAGGTAATTTTGGCAAGAGGCAAAGTTTAAGGGGAGGGAGAGAGAGAGAGAGAGAGAGAGCTACTTGCTCAAGCACTCTCAGAAGTGGAGTTTTAAATGTGGGGCCAAATTTAATGATGGGGACTCAACAGCCCTCCAAGGCCAGGTGGCCTTAATGTAAAGAAATTTAGTGTCCTTCCCATGGTAAGTGACCTGAAGCCATGTGCCTAGAGTAGAGTGTCCTCTGCAGTGCAGGTTGGCTCCTAAATAGGTGGTGGCCCCACCAGTGGAGACTGTCCTTATGTTGGTCCAAGGTGGGTCCTTGGGCCATGGTAGGCCTCTAGTGGCTAATTCCAGCACTTGGCCAAGTTTTTGGTCAGATGGTGAGGGTGGGGCTCAGTTAGCCCAGAAAGGCTCAGGTGGCCTTACCACTGATATTGGAATCAGAAACCCTGACCTCAGACAAACTTGTCACTTACCCTGGAGTGGGAATTAATTAGTGGGGCTGGATGGGCTGGTAGAGCACTCAGTCAGGAGAAAGTTACCTTGATGGTCCTCTGGTGACTGGAGTGAAGGATCTCAGAATAGGTCCCAGGGCAGCTGTTTGAACTCCCTTCTGAAGTGCAGGGGGAGCAAATGCACTGGGGAACCTATCCCAGTATGGAGCCACCAGTGAAAGAGGATCAGACACATCCATCCTATGGGACCATGCAGAGGCAGGCAGGCAAAGGAGAAAGATTATTACAAGGTTTATTAGAGGAGCCATATTTCCCCCAAGAGGGAGCACATGACCTCCATCATCATCCTGGTAGCAGAAGTATCTGAGAGAAAAGGAAGTGAGGTAGATGGGAGTTCAGGTGGGTCTGGGTGGAGAGAGGGAGAGACCAGTTGTATGGAGGGAACTCCAGAAATGGGAGGGGGCCCAGATGAGGGTGGAGCTGAGGACCAAAGGTGAGCGATCTACAAACTGCAGTTCAAAGCCAGTCCAGGCAGAGAAAGATTATCATCTCTAACTAGCCAGCAGAGTGCCAAAAAAGCGGGCAGAGTTGCTTTGGAGTCCGAAGTGGCAAAGTGCAATCCTTGCACTGGAGAGCTGAAAAACAGCACTCAGGCACTAAGTTCAAGTCCAGTGACCAAGGGAAATGTCAAGGTTGCGTTTACCCTAACATAGAAAGAGGCACTCCTGGGACTTTGGCAATAATGTTTGGCTCTTCTAAAATTGATCAGAGCTGGAGGTCATGGCAAGCTACTTTATAAGCATGCATAACTGGGCAAGAACTTGTCAACCATTTGTAATAGTTGGCTGTAAAAGGCTGAGGTTGTGAATTGTGGGGAATAGCTTAAATCCAAACTGCTCTGTATGTGCTTAAAACCCTAATTGGCAGTAAATTCTGGGCTGACACTAAACAAATAAATTTGTTTAAGAATAAAATATGAAATTGTTAGGACCAGATCAAAAGTAAAGAGATAGGGTATTAATCAGAACAAGGAAGGAGAAAATTCAAATTTAACTGAGACAAATAAGTCCCAGGTAAGCAGAGAAACATTGGTATAAACACCAAAATAAAACAAAATTGTGGTCTGATAATTACTAAAAAGATCATTTATATCAGGATTTAGACCAAATGTTAAATTTTCAAAGATAAGGGCTTAAGTAGAGAGTTAAGCACCAGGAGCTACACTAAACATCTGTATTCCAAAGGATGGCCTGCCTGTCCCACCTAGGCTATTTGAGGAGCTAAACAATGCTTTCGCCCATTTGGGGAGGTAATGTTTTCCTAGGATTTCAAGGTAAGACTTGTCCCACCTCCAGGCCTTGAAGCTGGGTGCAATGCCCCCATCTCCAGCCTAGATACCAGGATGTCTACAGGCAGTTGTGTGGACTCAACCACCCTATTTGCCTTGATGCAATTTGTAATCACTAACTGTTAGGTCTGCTTTTATAACTTGTTTGTCAATTACAAAACTGCCACTGAACACCTACAAGTGGAACTTCTTATGGAGCTTACCTTTAAACATCCTAGACTATTTAAATCTTTTACAAACCAAAGTACTAAACAGGCTATGCTGCTATAGCCGCCCCCCAAAGGGTCCATACAGTTATGAAAAGTTAAAAAATTATGCCTAAACTCTAGTTTGGAATAAAATGTAATTAGTAAAAAGTTGTCACCTTGACAAACTACCCCACACCATATTCTAAAAGCCAGTGTACAATCAGAAAAATATTAGGGGAGTTTACTAAAGTTAGTCCCTAGGTAAAACTTCTTTAATGAACCTGTGTAGACTAATGCCAACTGTTTACACACCCATAAAACATTTAAGCTTCAATTATTAAAAAAACAAAAAAGGGGAATCCCCAAGGGAACTTTTGCCTTAACCTTATTTACTCTAAATTTTTAAAATTTCACTCAAAGTGATCCTTTCACTAAAGCTGAAAAGCATTTTATCCCTCTAGCACCACCTCACTATCTATTCCCATATGGTTTAAAAAATTTAATCAATGAAGAATAAGACTAATGCCCCATAAGTGAAAATAGCGTTTCTATCATTCCAGATGGATCTACTGGCAACATCTGGGTCCCTTTTTGACTCATCCGACCTCCAGAGAAGCAAAAACAACACAACACAACCCTGAGGAAGAACATCTAGTACGCAGATTTGCAGACCTAAGGTTGAAGTCTGGAGGAAGCCATCATCCTTATCTTAAGAAAACCAGCTTGACCCCAGCAACATGGGGTCAGAATAAGGTGTTGACACAAGACCGAAGCCACCCTGGTCAGTACAAAAACCCCTAGAATACCTGAATATCTGTTTTGGCCATGATTGCACTGCTTGTGAATACTTCTGCAGTGAGTAGTGAACATGCATATTGGGCCTATGTCACTCACCGACCATTGTTAAAATTAGTGGATTAGCTAGACCAAGGTCCGGTGGCGTATACAAATGACAGCATGTATTTTCCTCCACCATGGGATCATGCAGACCCTACTCATCCAGGTGAGGAAGGCATACCTTATATTATTTCCTTAGGATTTGAGTCTTTACCACTGTGTTTAGGGACATCACCTTGCTTACCAACCAGAAGACAGGTATGGGCATACATCTTGCCTGATGATAAAATCAACAATCATATGGGGCTATTCAGCACAATTTCCTTAAATTTTATTGGTAAGGATCATTCTTATACAAATAAGACTGGGCGACCACCTAACCTAGTATGCCAGGACATTAATTATTGAATTTTGTTTATGTTTCTATTCAGTGGTCTCAGTGTCAAAACCCTAGAGGAAAGATTATACAGCATAATGATAACATCTCATTTATAGATTGAGGTCCTCATGGATGTTTCATTGCCAATTATTCTGAAAAGCATGTTGGTGATTGGTATACTAATAATTCTTCTGATGGTGACGTCTATACAATGGAGTTATAAATCATGTAGAACCCATTGGCTTGCTCACCTGACATGATGGAGGCCTTGTGCCTCGTAGGCCACATATAAACTTCAGGGGACACTTAGGGCCTGAGCAGTGGCATTTATAAAACTTGCCACCCAATTTTATACAACTCAGAATTGGATTGGTCACTTTACTAGGGCCCATGAGGCAAATTATACATTTTACAGGAACCATTCTTTTACTGTACAGGGTTGTATTAAACTTTCCTATGTCCTAGCCCACAGGGACAGTGT
The DNA here is from genome assembly GCF_024711535.1 of Dipodomys merriami. Taxonomy (NCBI): domain Eukaryota; kingdom Metazoa; phylum Chordata; class Mammalia; order Rodentia; family Heteromyidae; genus Dipodomys; species Dipodomys merriami. The sequence goes on from NW_027204389.1 coordinate 26,106, forward strand.
CAATCAATGAGAACCCACGCAGCCTGGACTCTTTACATGCTTAAATCATACTATTTCTTTTAATATGCCTTCTCAGTCTCTCCTGATATTAAGATCTCGCTTAGGGGTCTGGGTGCCTGTTAACCTCACCCGACCTTGGCAGGAGAGCCCCACTGTTGGTTTGTTGACAGGAGTCTTCCAGCAACTGCTGAAGAGAACTAGGAGATTCCTGGGTCTGAGTGTAGCTGTGATCCTTGAAATGACTGCTATCACCATGACTGCTGCGACTGCCGGAGTGGCCCTGCATTCCTCCATCCAAACCAAGGACTTTGTAGAGAAGTGGCTGGACTGTCACCAGCTATGGACTCATCAGCACAATATTAAACAGGACATTGATTCCCGTCTGAACACCCTGCAACACACGGTGCAGTGGATGGGAGACCAGATAATTGATCTGCAGAAACAGCTAACCTTCAAGTGTGATTAGAGCTCAATAAACTGTGCATCACTCCTACTTGATTCAACACTTCTAACATTACTTGGCAGGGACTTCACTACCACCTGCCAGTCTTGCAAGGAAATTTGACTTGGGACATCCACTAGTTACAGCAGGAAGTCATTGAGACTTTCTTGGCACAACTCCCTGGGGTGGGATATGAAGGTCTGGCTGAGGGAATTGCATCTGTGCTAAACCAATTGGACCCTCGAACCTGGTGGCACAGTTTTACCCATAGTGTTTCTACAGGATTGATTGCATTATGTCTTGTCAAGATATTGCTGTCTACATTCCAAAATAGTTTCTGCAAATCCCTTCTGCAAAGGATCTCTTGCTTACGGTTGTACTTAAAAAACAAAAAAGGGGGGAGATGTCAGAGGCATCAACCGGCATAACCCCATCTGTTGCTGTTTCCACAACGGGATCTGGGAACACGATGTGTGGTATAGGCAAGAAGGGACTACACCATGTGGGTATAGACAAAATTTATTGGAACATCACATGCTTATATACAGCACACAAGCAGGAGAAGTAAATCTTCAGTCAGGGGCAGAGAGTTAAACAGTTTTATGGGAGCACAGACAATGAGAGTTTAAACAGAAAAAGCTAATCCTTGTCAACAAATGTGGAGCAGTTCCACTAAACAAGGTTGTAAAAGTAGGTAAAGCACAGGTGATTTACACATGGGGGGGGGGTCTCCAGGCATTGTTCTACGTGGTTAAGTAGATGAAGCACGAATGGTACTTTGAGCAAACCATTACCTGAGTCTTGCACCGGGGCAGAACCTTTGCCCAGCATGGAGGAAAGGGTGTCCCTTCCTCCCCGAGAAGAATTGGTAGTGGTCCTGTGGCTCAGGTGGTAGGGCACTTGCTTTCAGCTGAAGAGCTGAGGGACAGCGTCCAGGCCCAGAGTTCAAGCCCCACAACCAACAAAAATAAATAAATTGGAAGGAAGGGATGCATGTCTGTATCCACCCTCAGGGCACACAGGTGCTCAAATGGGGTTTTGCAGGCCTATGCCTCCAACACCCATATGAACCCCTCTCCTTCTGCTCCCACTCCAGCTCCCAGATCTTAGGCAGATTGGGTGGAAGGGGGCTGTGTCAGTCCTGGAGTTTTTCTCCACCTCTGGCTGTGCCTGAGCAGCTGCAGGAGCCCTGGCCCATGCTGCACGAGGCAGCAACAACTGCTGCAGTCGCTGCTGCAAGTTTGGCCATTTGGCTCCACTCCTGCCTGGTTGCCCTGACACTGGAGGAGTCTCGCTGGCTCCTTTGCTGTTTCACACTGCACCTCCAGCCTAGGGATGAGCCCAGGAAGCTCGGCGCTGGAGCCTTTGAGGCCTGAGGTCAGCCACTGGAGGGATTTGGAGGGGCTGCCCTGCCTGCAGGGTCTGGCCTGAGGAGCCTGTGCCCCAGTCATGGCTGCTTGCTGCTCAGAAGAAGCGGCGGTGGAGCTGGCCTGTAGCCGGCTTGCTTGCTCCCTCCGAGGCTCTTACAGTTGTGTTACTGGCAGAACAATATCCCAACTGCTCTAGTACTATTTTATTGTATTTTAAAAATAAAAGACTTCATGGGCCCCATAAGTGCTTTATGAAATATGACTGGCAGCCGCTATTTAAATAAATGTGAGAATTCAGGAGTTTTTCTTTTATCTTCCTAAGTGATTTTTTTTGTCTGTCTTGGGACTTGAACTCTTGGCCGGGGTACTGCTGTCCCTTAGCTCTTCAGCTAAAGGCTAGCACTCTACCACTTGAGCCACAGGACCACTTAGGTTTTCTGGTGGTTTATTGGAGATAAGAGTCTCATGGTCTTTCCTGCACTGGTTGGATTTGAATCTCGATCCTCAGATCTCAGCTTCCTGAGTGGCTAGGATTACAGGCAGGAGCCACTTGTGCCCAGCTCTAAGTGATCATTTTAAAGGCTAAGCATAATAGATCACTCCTGTAGTACCATCTACTTGGGAGGCATAGATTGAGAGGATTGCAATCCAAGATCAACCCAGGCAAAAAGTGAGATCTGATCACAATCATCAAGCTGGGCTGATTCCAATAATCTCAGCTAGATGGGAGGCTGGTCCTGGGATGGGAAGAAAACAGGATGCCCTAACTTAAAAACTAAAGTACAAAAAGGCCGTAGTGTGGATTAAGAGTTAAACACCTGCCTAAGCATGAAATCCTTTGTATAAACCCTAGTACTGAGAAAAGGAGGGAGGGAGGAAAGCAGGAAGGGATATAGGGGAGGGAGAGAGATGTTATTTCATTAATTTTACATTTTTCCTAACACCATTCATTTTGAGTTTCTTTTGCTCAAGACTAGCACTCTGCCACTCAAGCCTCAGTACCACTTCCAGCCTTTCTCTTTATGTGGTACTGAGGAACCAAACCCAGGACTTCATGTATGTGCTAGGCCAGCACTCTATTACTAAGCCACATTCCCAGTCCTTCTTTTATTTTGTAAGATGAGCTTTGGTTTTGTGTTCTTCTCTTGGCATGGAACTTAGGCTAGTCTCAACCTAACTTCTGACTCAGCCTCCTAAATTCAGAGATTGCAAACATAGATCACCATACTCAGCTCAGGATTCCTTTGAGAGAATCATCTTTTCAGAGACAGAGTTATTCTGTCTTCCTTGGATTGGATGGCCTTTTGCTTTTGGCATTGTGTTAATCCCATTTCTTGTCTTGATATATTTCTCCTTCTAGATCAATAGAAAATTTTCAGCTTCCCAACTTGAAGCCTATTGGTCTCATCCAATAATATCACAAAATTGGTGAATACCATTACCTGGCATCATGGGCATGCCAGCCAGCTAAAACTCAGCTATCAGATGGGCTTGGGCTTCAACAATGCAGGCATTTCTCTGCATAATCTGAAAACTGTCATAGATAATGTTGGTTTATTCCATCCTGTTTTCAGCTGCTTGCCATTCTGAGCTTTGTATGTTTTTGCTTTCTTTTATTTATTTATTTATTTATTTTTGAGTCATAGGCCTTGATCTCTGGGCTTGGCTTGGGTGATGTCCCTGAGCTTTTCAACTCAAGGCTAGCACTCTACGACTTGAGCCACAGAGCCACTTCTGGTTTTCTGGTGGTTTATTGGAGATAGGAGTCTCACGGACTTTCCTCCCTGGGCTGGCTTTGAACCACGATCCTCAGATCTCAGACTTCTAAGTAGCTAGGATTACAGGTGTGAGCCACCTGTACCCGGCCCTGACTGAATCTTGAAAAGAGAAGACAGGAATAGGTCAAGAGACACACATTATCAAAATGGGGATGGGAGGGATCGAGAGTCCTGACTGAGCAGTGGATCCATATAAAGTCTGATCAGACTTACTCCAAACATGAAGGAACATCTTCAGTCTGGATGTTGGATGCCTCTAAACATTGTCAGGGACATGAAAGGAGCAGGGTTGGGTTGAAGGTTTAGGGAGCACTGTGGGATGAAGTGTCATTAAAAACTCAGCTCTGGGGCTGGGAAGTTGGCTCAGTGGTAGAGCTCTTGCCTTGCATGCCTGAGTCCCGGGGGTTCGATTCTTCAGCACCATATAAGCAAAATGGAAAGCCGGAAGTGGCGCTTTGGCTCAAGTGGTAGAGCACTATCCTTGAG
>NW_027204390.1:0-30157 GCF_024711535.1 Dipodomys merriami
GGGATGATGAACTTTAGCATGTGGAGAATATACCCAGTATGGTCAATTCAAAAGATGGTAGGAATATAAATATAAGAAGACAGGCTGGGTGCCAGTGGCTCAGGCCTGTAATCCTAGCTACTCAGGAGGCTGAGATCTGAGGATCATAGTTCAAAGCCAGCCCGGGCAGGAAAACCTGTGAAACTCTTATCTCCAATAAACCATCAGAAAATCAGAAGTGGCCCTGTGGCTAAAGTGGTAGAGTGCTAGCCTTGAGCTGAGTTGCTCAGGGAAAAAGCCCAGACCCAGAGTTCAGTCCCCATGGCTGACAAAACAAAAGACAAAAAAGGAAGACAGTACTGAGCCACTGAATTAATGAATTCTACCATCTCCCTTGTGCTATGGTTATTTATTATTTTTTTTATTTTTTTTTCCAGGGCTGAGGACTGAACCCAGGGCCTTGCACACGCGCCGGGCGGGCACCCTTACCCTGGGCTAAACCCCCTGCCCCACCATGGTTATTATTATGTGAAATAATAAATCTTCCTGTCACTGAAATGAGTTGGGCCTTCTATAATTACACCTAAAAGCAACGAAAATTATGCTTGAGTCCTAAGGGAAAATAAAAGGCATCTAGAAGAAATACAAGAAGAAAAATATAGGTGAAAAATAAAAATAAAGTCTAAAATGCATTAGGTGCGTAGGGCTCTGAAAAATCTTCCAGGCCTGAAGAAACTCACGTGGAGTTTCAGAAGCCAGCTCCAATTTACATTTAACCATCTAAGTCTAGTTGCTATGAAGTTCTTTTAGGCAGTGATCCCTGAGAAGAGGAAGAAAAATGAAAGGGAAATAAAATTGAACAACTGCTAACATCACATTATCTGACCTTTTCCGCTTGATCCCTTAAATATGTATTTTAATGTTTTCGTTTCTTTCATGCATGTGTTTCTAACGCATTTATAAGATTATTTCTTTGTTGCTTTGTATGTCCCTCCCCCACAGTGTAACCCCCGCTTTCACTATATTTGATGTCAGTATAACATGTGGAGGAGATGGGGACAAACAAGTCGTTTAAGGATTCAGGTGGACCTGTTGCAACAATGAGAAGTACAAAATGTCATGTCAAAACCAGCTTTACAATGTCGGTGTGTGGGGGGGAGGGGGGTATGATTGGGTGGGGGGGAGGGGGGAGGCTGGGAAGGGAGGTGAAGGAAAAACAAAGAAAAAAAAAACAATTAGCAATAAAAAAAAAAATTGAACAACTGCCAGTGGAGAAACCAGCTGTACATGATCAATTTCTTTCCATGGAATCTCTATTTGTCTGAAGAGAATTTCTTCATCAGTTCCCTGGCCCCAAGTCTGAGACAGGTATATGTGGAGGAGACAGGACAGGGCAGCCTAGAGATGGACAGTGACTCATCTGGAATGGAAGAAAGAGCTAGCATGTGGCAGAGATTGAGCCCAAAGCTAAGCCTGACTCTGGATCCAGAACCTTCCCAATGCACTGTCGTGCCAGAAATGAAAGCCAAGCTTCAAAGCCACCAAGAGCTGCTTCTAAGCCATTCTGAAAAGTGCCCACATTCACCCAGGCATCCCACCAGAGACCCCAGGTATAGTCCAGCAGAGCACTTGAAAGCAGAAACCCAAGAAGCAAAGCAGGTGGCCTGCATCCAAATTCAAGAAATGTAACTCACTCAATTGTCACTGTGGCCAGGCCTGAGATTTCCAGTCAGTCCACTACACTCTAGCCTGAGGACAGTACCTATTAGGATGAGACCATATAAGACACGGATGAAGGCCCTGTCTGACTGCCACTGCCATTAAGAACAGCGTTATAGATAGGTGCCCATGGCACATGCTTGTAATCCTAATCAGGATGCTGAGATCTGAGGACCATGCTTTGAAGCCAGCCTAGGCAGAAAGGTCAGTGAGGCTCCTTATCTCCAATAAAGCAACAAAAAAGCCAGAAGTGGAGCTGTGACTCAAGTAGCAGAGTGCTAACCTTGAGCAAAAAGCTGAGGGACAATTCTAGGATGGTGGTGTGGGGAAAGACTATTACCACAAGCCCCTTTAGGACAGGTATTCTCACTTATGCCCATTTCCTTCAGAGTATTGCATAGCCCTCACCTTACTGACTTGCCTCTCCCTGTTTCAACACAGGATATTCACTTGGCCAGTCTATCTTGCAGCATCCCGAGCAAAGCAGCTTTTTCTCTGGGGTTTAACCAAGGAGCCAATACTGTCTGTGATTGGTTAACTGTGCACAGTCCAGAATCAAGGATACCTGGGGTCCATCTGGCTTGGCCATCTACTGTTGTAGCTTACAGCGTATTGTTCAACACTTCTGTTTTCTTATAATAGTTCTTGCTCATGGGTTCTAATGGTTACAATAAAATAACTAATAGGGTTACTTGTGTACACACACACACACACACACACCACTGCAACAGTACTACAAAGGAAACAAGGCAACTCAACAGGGAGCTTCAGGACTCAAACATCTACCACATCCTAAGTATTTCCTGTTTCTTCTTAAGTAATTATTAATATTATTCCTATTTTGGTGCCAATACTGGAGAGTGAACTCAGAGCTGGGACACTGAGCCCCACTCAACTGGGGACTGAACTATCCCTAAGCTTTTTTTTTTGTTTTTTGTTTTGGGTCCAGTCATAGGGCCTAAACTCTGGGCCTGAGCAATGTCCCTTAGCTCTTCAGATCAAGGCTAGCACTCTACCACTTGAGCCACAGCACCATTTCCGGCTTATTTCTTTTTTTTACTTATGCGATGCTGAGGAATGGAACCAGGGCCTCATGCATGCAAGACAAGCGCACTACCACTGAGCCACCTTCCTAGCCCCTCCTTAAGCTTTTTCTGCTCGAGGCTAGTGCTATACCATTTGAGCCATACCTCCAGGTCTGGCTTTGTGCAGGTTAATTGGAGATAAAAAACCTCACAGACTTTTCTTTCCAGGCTGGCTTCAAACCAGGACCCTCAGATCTCAGTCTCCTGTATTGCTAGGATTACAGTTGTGAGCCACCCACACCTGGCTGAAATCTTTTTTTTTAACTTGCATGTTTTTTATAACTATTAGATATGGAGATTAGTAATCTCTGCTGCTCTCTTTTGTTCTTAGCTGTATTTTCTTTTTCTTAGCTTCTTCCTTAAATGATTCTTTATTTTATTTATTTATTTATTTTTATTTATTTATTTTTTGGTCAGGGGTCCTGAACTCTGGGCTTGGGCACTATCCCTCAGCTCTTCAGCTCAAGGCAAGTGCTGTACTGCTTGAGTCACAGTGCCACTTCTGGTTTTCTAGTGGTTTATTGGAGATGAGAGTATCATGGACTTTCCTGCCCGGGCTGGCTTTGAACCACGATCCTCAGATCTCAGCCTCCTGAGTAGCTAGGATTACAGGTGTGAGCCACAGGCACCCAGCCCTTAAACAATTCTTGTAGGAACTTCATTCATTAAGAATAGGGCCAAACTATGCAAGGCAGGATTGAACTGGAACAACTAGTTATGAGGAAAGAACTAGGCTTATTTACCCCCTAGCTGTTCCTTCTACTGTAATTACTAGATTTGAAAAAGCAAAACACCTGGCCCCCAAACTAGGAACTGCCCGTTGCTTTAGGTCAAGAAATTGTTACAGGAGTACTTACGGTTTTAATTGTTTGGGGAATGTTTGTGACTTAAGAGCTTGCAAAATAAAATAACTGCGAAGTTCTTCTGTACACCACCTTGCTTGAATCTGCTCTAAAAGAATGCATTTTTTTTACCTTTATAAACCCTGAGCTATTTGAGTTTGGGACTGCTCATTCCCTAGATGAGTTAACCCTGGCTGGTCAATTGAATAAACTATCTTTTAAGATACTGGTCAGCGTCTGTGACTTTGTCCAGGGGGTCAGTCCACTTCATCTGGATGCCCCAGTGAGATCCTATTCTCGCCTGAACAGGATGACTCCTGTCATGACCTGACTCCTGTGTCAGGGGACAGGCCACATGGCCGCACTTAGTGGAAGGCCTTGAGAGACATTCCTCAGTCCCAGGTGCCCTTGCTCTGTGAAACCCCTGAAATGAACTCTGGAGTTTGTTCTACCAGTAAATTTCTGCCTGTCATCATCATGTAAAAACATAAATGAGTTGTTTTAAACTCCCAAGAAAAGTCATCAAGTTTTGGTGTTAGCAAAAACTTGAAAATTAACTAAAGTTCTTCTTCAAAATAATGCAATAATCCTTTACATTTTTGAGAAGTCAGATAATTTGATTACAATGTGAACAGCTTAATGCACTAAAACACCAGATCTTTGGTTTTCTGTAATATCCAAGTTACTATTCACTGGCAGAAATTTCTTCTGTTGTCTGGCCTCAGTCCCTCCTGCTCTTAGAAATTTACTTTCTCCCCTGAACCCCCTTTTCCCTGGGAAAAGAATAGCCATGGGTACAAAACTGTGAAATCAGAAAACAAAACACAATTATTGATAAAGGGAAAAAACCTCCTGGTAAAGAAAAACCCCAGACAAAGGCTGACCAGTAGTCAACTTTTGTCCTTTCCCCATCCTTGATAAAAAAGCAAAAGAACATCGCACCCTTACTCAATTTTACCAAACTGGCAGCTTTGCAAAAGCCTATTGACAACCGAGGCTTATCACCAGCTGCATTAAAGAGCAGTTAGGAGCTTATAATAAAAATAATTTCTAAAGTAGTGTCAATAGCTTTGATAGTATTGATCATGCTGACCAAGTCAAGATTATGTTTTGCCTATGCTTCTGTGAGTCAAGGCTATGTTTCTGCCAAGTTTTGCTTCTATAACCTTGCTTGCTTGCCTTGGTAACAAGGCCTTAAGCCCACCAATTGAAGACCACCGCTGAGTGGTCCCACTATGAGTGACCTATTACAAATGATTACATATGATATTACCATAAAGAACAAATTAATTTAAAGGTCATATAACTGTAACCAATGAAAAATATGCCAAACCTGCCTTGCATGGCTTGTATATATAACTCTATCTAATCTACCCCTATAAAAACACATCCTACCCTGAGCTCAAGGCTGTTCCTACTTTCCCAGTGGAAGGAAGTGGTCCCATGTGGTAGTAATAAAGTTCCTAGCTCGGCAGAGAGTGTGCGGGCAGCCGAGATGCCACAGCCGCCCAGGGTCTCCCAGCCCCCAGGCCCTCGCAACCCCCCGGGCCCCCGCAGGCCCCCGGGCACCGCCCCAACCCCGGAGCCCATGCGGCCCGCTGGGATGCTGCTCCGGCCCAGGCGGCCGCCACCGCTGGTGCTGCCCTCGCCGACAGATCCCATGGGCGAGATGCTGCCGCCAGCTGAGGACGCACCAGGGACCCCACCGCGGGCGGTGGCGCTAGCCCTGAGGCAGGTGCTGCGCACTCCCGCAAAATGTCCTCGCTGCTACAAGTTCCTCAAGAACAAGGTGCCCAAGGCCACTGGCCAAGCGCCCGGGCCCTTGGACGCACAGATCCACGAGCTCATGGGGCTGCTGGGCGACGATGGGCCGGACGAGCGCGCCCGCCGCCGCCCCGCGGGGCCGGGGTGCCCACAGCATGGCCGCCACCCCGCCCCCTCCGCGCCCGCACCAGCCCTAGATGAGCCAGGTAGGCAGGCGGCCGCGGGAGAGGGAAAGGGTCGGCAGGGCAAGGGGGGGGCGTGGGGGGGGGAGGGCGATTGGGGCTGGAGGCTGGAAGGGGCGGCCGGGGCCGGAGGGTCAGAGGCCGGAGGGTGGGCTGCAGCACTGACCCTGCGCTCCCTCCCGCAGCTGCCGCATCGCCCTGGGCCCCTGCCAACCTCTTGCCATCGGCCGCCACACCATCGCTGAATGCTGCCCTGCTGCAGACGCTGACGCACCTGGGCAACATCGTGGGCATGCTGGGCCTGCTGCGAGACCAGCTGCTGACCCGGAACCAGCACGTGGAGCAGCTGCCTGGCTCCTTCGACCAGACCTTGTCCCTGGCCCTGGGCTTCATCCTGGGCAGCGTGGCCACCCTGTGCGGCATCCTGGGCAAGCCGAGCTAGCCACCCCGCCACCCCCCCACCCCCAGCATTCAAGAAAGCCTTTTTGATAAAAAAATAATAATAATAAAGTTCCTAGCACTTTTATCTGGGTTTCGTGAAGTCTCTTTTGGATCCAGGATATAATAGATGTAGGCCCAAGTGAGATCCAGGACCCTGGGCCTTGAGTTCAGGGACTTTGGACTGGTGTCAGAAGAGCCACTCCCTAGGGGACAGCTGTGGAGAGAAGTTCCTAGCAGGAACTTAGAACTCAAAAGCCTCTAGAGGTAAGTTGAAAAGCCTGGCCAGGTATAGTGGAAGGGGCAGAAGGGGAGGTGGGATGCAGCAGAACTCCCAGCCACGGAGGAGTTTGGGATGCGCCTCTCCCCAGTGGAGGCAGATTAGGGTTCTTAACCTGGAGTCTGGCCTCACTTGGGTTCTTATTTGTTCTGTCTGTCTGTTGGAGGTGCCTTCTGCTGCTGTTTGCTTATGCCTGTCTGACCATTTGGTTTGTGTGGCCACCTATCTGTGTCTGTTTTAGTTGACATTTCTGTCTAAATGTCTGAGAACCACAAGCATGGAGAAAGGGATGAGATGGAGAATCTCCTGTTAAACCTATGTCTACAACCCTAACCCCAGATGTTGGAGAAACCTTGGGATGAGGTGGAGAATCTCCTGTCAAACTTAGTTCTCCACTCTGGTGCTGATAAAATTCCAAGGGGAAAGCTTATTTGGCCCAAGCAGGAAAAGTAAGAAACAACTTCTCTTTAAGCTAATTCTGAGATCACTGATATCTTGCTTTTTGTAGAAATGCACCAAACTTCTTTATCCATCACTTTTGGAAATGCTTTTAGAACCCTTTTCTTATTTTCAGGAAAAAGCCAGGGCATATGAGTACTGTTACCCAAGGTCATCTCTGCACTCTCTGCCAGGTAGATTGGCCCTCCCTTAATGTAAAATGGCTGCAGGAGAGCTCCTCTAAACTAACACCTCTCTTCTAGGTTCAGAGAGTTATTTTGGGGCTCTCAGTCACCGAAGTCAGGTACCCTAAACGCCAGAGCTCACCATTCTCTGAAAAAAAAAACCCAGACAATTATTCAAGTTATTAGAATCTGTTATTTTTGTTCATTTGGACATCTCTGGGGGAATAAAAGTTCCAGCTCTGTCTGGGCCTGGTCATAGACCTGCTCTGTTTTGTCTGTGTTGCAGCAGTCAGGACGTGGGCATGGGAGGTTGCAAGACCTTACAAGCTTCAGGCTGCATTTTCCTGCAGAGGCAGCCGAAGGTGAGGGCATAGACAGTTTGAGCCTCGTTTGGACATTTGGCTTGTCCGAACAGTTAAAAAATTGTAAAATGCTCTTGTCTAAAAAGAAAATTGGATAAAAGATAGGCTAGTTCAGTTTCAGGTGACTCCCACCTAGCCTTCCTCCAGCTGAAGGTATTCACAAGGCCAATTGGTAAAATGCATTGCTAAACAAGCAAGCCCTGGGTAAATGAAGCTCAGCAAAGGCACTTTGTTTTACAAATCTTAAATCTTTAGATCAAGATTCTGGACTGATTTTCATTTTTGTGCACTTTAAGTTTTGTATGAGTATGTTGGAACATGTTCAAGATGAAAATCAGCATGCTGTAAAAAAAAGAGTTTAAACTGTAAGGAATGTCATCAGATTTGTATGCCAAATATCTTAAAGGATTATTGTATTGTTTTAAACAGGAAGTTTAGTTAAACTTTCTAAGAATTCTTTAATTTACAAATCAAAATCTGTATTTTAAAATTCGGTATTTTAAAATGCAAAGGTTGTTTACACTGTAATCAAGTTATCTGACTCAACAAAAAGGCATTGGCTGTTTGGGATTTAGTTCCCTCTGCTAAAACTTGGGGATACTATTAGAAATTTAAATATAAAGGTTTATTTAACACTGTCAAAGATTTTACCTGTTCTGTCTAAAACTTTACCTGTTCTGTCTGAAACTATTTCATTCAAGAATCAAGAAAAAAAAAGGGAAAAACTTAGACTCTAATAGAAGAACTGTCTTTTGAGGTGAGGGATGTAGAGGCAGACGTGCAGCTCAGCCAGTCATGCAGGTTGGGACAGACCCTGGGGGGAGTCCACGCATGGTAGAAGAGGGCAAGCTGGCACAAAGGTAGTTCAACTAACCCTGAAGAGTTGGGTGCATGCACATTCCTTAGGAGGGGCTGTATGACCAATCTTTGTCCTGTCCCTTTCTCTTGCAGACAGACACAGGAAACATAATGGTAAAAATGAGTGATGTCATGATCTGATTGGTATTCCTAAAACTGCCACTTGGATGTATTAACTTTGAAAAAGCCTTAAAAATATGGTTAGAAAATTTATTAGTATATGATTTGCTTTCATTGATACTCTGCAATTGGATATGTTTTTTTAAAAGGCATATAGATGGGCTGGGAAGGTGGGTCAGTGGTAAAGCACTTGCCTTGCATGCATGAGGCCCGGGCTCAGTTCTTTAGCACCACATAAGCAGAAAAGAAACAACCAGAAGAGGCACTGTGGCTCAAGTGGTACAGCTCTAGCCTTGAGCTGAAGACCTGAGGGACACCACCTAGGCCCAGAGTTCAGGCCCACAACCAGACACCCCCCACCAAAAAAATAAAAAAGCATATAGGTGTTAAGTCTAGCTTCTTGGTACAGTACTGGTGATTAATTCTTGCATTAACAAAAAATGGTCATTTGAGTTCAAAAGTTTTTAATGTATATCTGTTTTAAAATGAGTAGCCAAGAGGAAATAGTGGTACATATCCTCAAGATTTCAAAGGAGTTTTCAAAATACAAATGAAAACTAAAGTATAAAATGTTAAAGCAGAGATTAATAAAAGGCTTAAATTAGGATTGGTAAGACTTTAGCCCACTTATTTCTTGGGCAGTTGTTTCTTCAAGGTTTGTTGTTGGGTGATTTAACTTTTGAGTTCCAGGTATATTTTAGATATGAGACCCTTGTCCGTTGTATGGCTAGTGAAGATCTTCTCCCAATCCGTGGGCTTTCTGTTGATCTTGCTAGCTATGTACTTTGCCATGCAGAAGCTCTGCAATTTCATGCAATCCCATTTGTCCAACCTTTCTTTGATTTGTTGTATTTCTAGGTCTCTGTTAGGAAAATTTTGGAGACCTGGGTTTCTCTTATTCCATCCTGTAATGTTTTCAGAGTGTCTGCTTTGACTCTGTGGTCTTTGATCCATTTGGAGCTGATTCTGATGCAGGGTGATATATAAAGATCTAGCTTTAGTTTTCTATAAGTAGTTAACCAATTTTGCCAGCACCATTTACTGAAGAGGCTGTCTTTCATTCTATTTTTTTAGCCCTCTTATCGAAGATTACAAAGTTATAGGTATGTGGGTTCATTTCTTGGTTTTCAATTCTATTCCATGGGTCCTGAGATCTGTTCTTGAGCCAGTACCAAGCTGTTTTGATTTCTACAGCTTTGTAGTAGAGTTTGAAATTTGGTATTGATATTCCTCTAGCAGTGTTCTTTGTGTTAAGGATCGCTTTTGCTATTCATGGTCTTTTATTTTTCCATATGAATTTTTGGATTGCCTCTTTTATTTTCCTGAAGAATGAGGTTGGAATATTGATAGGTATCGCATTGAATTTTTAGATAGCCTTGGGAAGTATTGCGATTTTCATGATGTTGATCATTCCAATCTAGGAGCATGGGAGGTTTTTCCATTTTCTAATTTCTGTTTTGATTCCTTTTTCAAGTTTTTAAAGTGGGTTCCTCATAGACTCCACATAGACCTCCCCTGTGACCCAGCAATCCCACTTTTGGTCATTTAGTGGAATTATCACAAGCAAAGCCGTACTAAAGCTACCAGCACAACTATGTTTATTGCAGCATTATTTACCACAGCTAAGATATGGAACCAACCCAGATGATCCTCAGTAAATGAATGGATCAAGAAAATGTGGTATATATGCATAATGGAATTCTATGCCGCTATCAGAAAGAATAACATTGTCCCATTTGTTAGGAAATGGAAAGACTTGGGAAAAAAATATATTAAATGAAGTAAGCCAGGCCTAAAGAAACATAGGTCCCATGGTTTCCCTTATTTTCAATAACTAGTACATGTCTGAGACAATCAGAAACAGTCAGATACGTTGATGTAAGGTTAAATGAACCCCAAGATAAGGACTCGAATAGTTTTTCTTTCTTGCTATTGTTTATAACATATTTATAAGATGATTTGTTTGTTGCTTTGTATGTCCCTCCCCCATGGCGGGGGCGGAGGGGTTGGAGGATGGGGAGGGTGGGAAGATATTGTAAGGGGAAAGAAAGGAGGAGGCAACAAATGTACTCATCACCTTGCCCATGTAATTGAAACCTCTACATATGGTATTTTCACAATAACAACAAAAAAAAAATTCTTTGAACTTAAAAAGAAATTAGGATTGGATGGGCTGGGAATGTGGCTGGGCTGCGAAAGTGGCTTAGTGGTAGAGTGCTTGCCTAGCATGCATCAAATCCTGAGTTCAATTCCTCACTACCAGGTATTCAGAAAAAGCAGGAAGCAGTGCTAGCCTTGACCAAAAGAAGCTCAAGGACAATGCGTATGCCATGAGTTAAATCCCAAGGACTGGCAAAAAAATGGAGATGAATTCCTGGTTATAAAGTTTGAAAGTTAAATTGTTAATATTTTTCTCAAAGTGCAAAAAGGAAAAATTAGGATTACCAAAATAATTGCTTAATTGCTATTTCAGTTTGCTCTTATAGTTTTTTTTTTTTGTAACAGTTCCAGCAGGCCCACACAAAGGAGTAAGGATTCTTACAAGTTTGTCAGATATAACTTTCGGCCCTTAATAAGTTCGAGGTAGACCATGCTTTAAAAAACGATTTCTAAAGACCATCTTTGTTTCTTTTAATTGGAGTAAACATGGCCTTTTGTTTAGACTTGTTGATCTGAGAACTGTGGTTCAAATCCAGCCTGGGCAGAGAAAGGTCCCTGTGAGATTATCTCTAATTGGTCAACAGAAGAGTTGTTTGGGGGCTCAAATTGGCAGAGTGCTAGCCTTGAACTCAGGGCCTGAGCGCTATCGCTCATCTCTCCAGCTGAAGTCCAGTGATTAAGGAAAATGCCAAGGTGTGTGTATCCCAGCATGGAGAAAGACACTCCTGGGACCCTGGCAATGATGAAACATCCAGAGGCAGTTACAAGCCACTGCTCAGATGGCAGAGATGGTATCAGATCCTGTTTGGCCTTTCAAAAATTGAAGGACTGGGAAGGTGGCTCAGTGGTAGAGCGTTTGCCTTGCATGCATGAGGCCCTGGGTTCGATTCCTCAGCACCACATAAGAAAAAAGAAAAAAGAGGGAAGTGGCACTGTGGCTCAAATGGTAGAGCACCAGCCTTGAGCTGAAGAGCTGAGGGACAGCACCCAGGCCCAGAGTTCAGGCCCCACGACTGGACCCCCCCCAAAGAAATTGATCAGAGCCAGGAAGTCATGAGAAAGTAAATTGTAATCATGCCTTTCTAAATGTTTGTCTGCTTCATAATTGGGCAAGAATGTGCCAGTCATCTAAGTGGGTTGTAAAATGTGTGGGATAGTTTAAATTCCCAAATTAGGGCTTTGAGCAGATACAGGGCATAACTGTTGGAGACTTCTTAAATTACAGGAGGGGTTCATTTTACCTAACATCATCTTATCTGATCTTTTCAGCTTGTCTCAGACATATACTAGTTATTGCAAATAAGGGAAACCATGGTGAAGAGCTACAGTAACTCCATTTTAAGATCAAACCTCCTGAGCTGTGCTGCCCTCAGAGTAACCACCAAAGAGAAAGTTCTCAGACAAACCCCAGGTTGCCACCAACCCTGCCCATCCTTAAGGAAAAGAACAGTTCCCTAAGTATTCCATCAGAAAAAGGCAAGTGTGGTCAGGGTGGACTTAAACCCCCTGAACTTGTGGACTTGCTTTTGTGGAAACCCCCTAAACTTGTTTGTTCGATACTATAAAAGCTGTTCTAATTTTGTGCTCGGGGCCTCTTAGCATCACCGGTTACCAAGTGTGCAGAGGACCAAGCTCGAGCTTTCAATAAACGACTCTTTGCTGTTTGCAAAGAGCCTGGTGGTCTGTGAGGGGCACCCGAAATCGGGTACTTCAATGGGATCTATGTTTCTTTGGCCCAGCTTACTTCACTAGATAAGGACACAAGTAGTTTTTTCTTTCTTGCTATTGTTTCTAACATATTTATAAGGTGATAGTTTTGTTGCATTTATGTCTCTTCCCCCACAGTATAAGCCCTGTTTTCACTGTATTTGATGTTGGTATATTTTGGGGAGGGGAAAGGAAAAAAAACAAATTGTTTAACTAGGGATACAGGTGGACCTATTGCAACAATGAGATGTGCAAAATCCTATGTTGAAAAGCAAACTTTACAACTTTGGCACCGGGGGTGAGGGTATAGTGGTGGAGATGGGAGTGAAGGGATGGTAGGGGAAAACCAAAGGAGGAGGCAACAATGCTTGATAAGAAATGTACTCATTACCTTGCTCGTGTAATTGTAGCCCCTCTGTATTGCATTTTCACAATAAAAATTATTTATATATATATGTATGTATATATATATATATGTATGTATATATATATGTATGTGTATATATATATATATATATATATATACATATATAAATTAAAAAATTGCAGAAGGTAACAGCCCAGGGAAAAATTCAGATCTCTTACAGAAAAAACTTCAATGACTTAATGTACATAAGAAAAAAAGTGGGGAATGAGATAAGGAGGTCAGATCTGACTGGTGCCATATTGGCCACATGGTGGATGATAGGGTCTCGTATCTTGTCTTCATGCCGGGGGAAGGAAAATGCCTCCATCATCATCTGACTCCCAGGTGATGGATATTCCAAGATCCCTGGAGGCAGGGGTGAGCACTTGGCTGATAGAAATTACCAGTCCCAGGCACTGGACTGGCAGATTTAGTAACCTGTGGACCTGTCCCCTGCTGAGACCCTATTTAGGCCCAGCCCAGCCACCATTATGTCATGCCACATGTGTCACTGTGGTCATGTCTTGTCTTCTGACTCATCTCCAGTCATCATGGCATCACAATTCAACTCTCCATTGGAGTTGAATTGGTTTGTTGGTATTTTTGTTCTTTCTTTCCTCTCTAGACTGTTTCCTAACCGTGTTTTGTGTGTTTGGGGGCTTCAGGCCTTTGTAAAAATGGGTGGCCAGCAGCCTGCTAACTGTGTAATAAAGACTCCAATATTCCATCTACCTAAATGTGGCTTCTAGGATGCTTTACATCCGGCGTAGTTACCTATTTTCTAACAAAGATAAAGTGAAATATTTTGAGTGTCCACAATTATTTTGGGAAATTTTCCTAGAATTAATAGACTAAGTGCTGGTGTTTTAGTCATAAAATAGAATGAGGTAATTTGATATGGTAGGAATGGGGCGTAGACTAACACTTACCATGTATGCAATGTTATACTAGTAATTCCAACTCTGAAGACTTCAATATCATCATCTGATAATTAAAAATAAAAGTAGTTCTAATTTATTTAATTATTTTGAGGATTAAATTAGATAACCTAAAGTACTTGGAAAAACAATCAACATTTGCTACTTTCTACCTGTTATTTTATCATGTGATGAATTCTAACATTTTTCATGTGATATTTATATTGTGTCTATTTAGGATATACAATGTGATGTATTGATATTCATTGCTTTGTTCACTTTCCTGTCATTATGAGGAAAAAACCTGCAAAGAAAATTTCTGAAGAGGAAACTATTATATTTTCTCATGGTTTAAGAGAATGCAGTTTAAGATCAGATGTCTCCATTGTTTTTAATTGTATTTAATTAAATAGTGGTACGAAGGAATTTCCATTCAACAAATCAGTTTATAAGTACAAGAGATGTTTACATTACATTCCCACATCCTTCCAAAGCTCACCCCATTTTCATTTTTTCTAGATTCATACTATCCGCATTGAATATTATGCCTTCACCCTCTTCCTCTATAACTCTCTTTATTCCTTCCCTTTGACTTCCCTTCACAACTTCCAAGTGATAGTTTCCTGGTATTCATTTTTTTAGATTAAAAGTTCAATTTTATAAGAAATTACACTTCTTAAATACTCCTCTGAAAAGAGAATGCTTTGGTTAATTCTGTTGTGAAAAGTTGTGTAATACTTTTGCCTAAAGGTCTAGCTTCCAAATAAGCGACAGAACATGGTTCCTTTGTGTGTCTGGTTCTGGTTTACTTTACTTAACATATTTTTAGATCTATCCATTTCTTTGCAAATGATGTAACAGTCTTCATATTGGATGGGTGCCATCCAATTGTGGATATGTGCCACACTTCTCTAACCATGCCTCTGCCAAAGGATATCTTGTCTGTTTCCATAACTTTGCTAAGGGGAATAATGCAACAGTGAACATGATTGTGAAAGTGATTGTACTGTAAATTTTTGTGAAAATAATGTAGAGAGGGGTTACAATTACATGGACAAGATAATGAGTACTTTTCTTATCAAGCATTGTTGCCTTCTCCTTTGTTTATCCTTCCCATCACTTCCCAGCCACCCCCTGCCCCGCAACCCCAACCGATTCTCCCCAACCACCCACCAAAGTTGTAAAGTTCATTTTCTACATGACAACTTGTTCTTCTCATTGTTGCAACGGGTCCACCAGTATTCTTATTTAAACGACTTGTTTTTCCACTTCCTCTCCACAAATTATCCAACATCAAATACAGTGAAAGCAGGGGTTATACTGTGGGGGAGGGACATAGAAAGCAACAAAGAAATAATCTTATAAATACTTTAGATACAAATGCATGAAAGAAAAAAACATTTAAATACGTATCTTAGGGTTCATTTTCCTAACATTACATTATCTGATCTTTTCTTCTTGACTCATATATATACTAGCTATTGCAAATAAGGGAAACCATGGGACCTATGTTTCTTTGGGCTTGGCTTACTTCACTTAATATAATTTTTTCCTAGCCTTTCCATTTCCTCACAAATGGGGAAATTTCATTCTTTCTGATGGAGGCATAGAATTCCATTGATTATATATACCATATTTTCTTGATCCATTCATCTACTGAGGATCATCTGGGTTGGTTCCATATCTTAGCTGTGGTAAATAATGCTGCAATAAACATAGTTGTGCTGTTGGCTTTAGTGTGGTCTTGTTCGTAAACATTTGGGTAAATGCCCAAAAGTGGGATTGCTGTGTCAGGGGAGCTCTATGTGGAGTCTTTTGAGGAACCTCCATACTGCTTTCCAAAGTGGTTGAACAAGTTTACATTCCCACCAACAATGCAGTAAGGTCCCTTCTGTCCACATCCCCTCTAGCATCTGTTGTTATTAGAGTTCTTGATTTTTGCCATTCTAACTGGAGTGAGGTGGTACCTCAATGTTGTTTTGATTTGCATTTCTTTTATGGCTAGGGAGGTTGAGCATTTCTTCCTGTGTCTATTGGCCATCCTTCTTTCTTCTTCAGAGAAGTTTCTCTTTAAGTCATTTGCCCAGTTATTTATTGGGCAGTTGTTTCTTTGAGGATTTGTTGTTGGGGGATGTAATTTTTTGAGTTGCAAGCATATTTTAGATATGAAACCCTTTTCCGTTGTATGGCTAGTGAAGATCTTCTCCCAATCTGTGGGCTTTCTATTGATCTTGCTAGCTATGTCCTTTGCCATGCAGAAGCTCTGCAACTTCCTGAAATCCCATTTGTCCAACCTTTCTTAGTTTGTTGTGTTTCCGGGTCTCTATCAAGAAAACTTGGCCTGTGCAAAGGAGACCTAGGGTTTCTCCTATTCCATCCTGTAATGTTTTCAGAGTGTCTGCTTTTACTCCGAGAGCTCACACCAATACTCCTCCAACATTTCAGTGGAATTGAAAGAGAAAGTTCACTACCGAACACATTCTATGAAGCCATCATCACCCTCATCCCAAAACAAGGCAGAGACTCATCAAAAAAGAGAACCATAGACCCGTTTCTTTGATGAACATTGATGAAAATTTCTCAACAAAATTTTGGCCAATCGACTTCAGCAATTCATCCAAAAAATCATACACCATGATCAAACAGGATTCATTTCAGGGATGCAAAGCTGGTTCAATATACACAAATCAATTAATATTATTCATCACATCAACAGGAGCAAGGATAAGAACCACATGGTTATCTCAAGAGATGCAGAAAAAGCGTTCGACAAGATACAACACCCCTTTATTATGAAGGTTTTGGAAAAATTAGGAATACATGGAACATTCCTCAATACAATAAAGGCTGTATATGACAAACCTACAACCACCATTATACTTAATGGTGAAAAACTAAAGCCATTTCCTTCTAACTCAGCAACAAGACAAGGATGTCCCCTCTCTCTGCTTCTCTTCAATTTAATGTTAGAATGCATAGCTACAGCAATAAGACAAGATGCAGACATAAAGGGGATCCAAATAGGGAAAGAAGAAATAAAACTCGCCCTCTTTGCAGATGACATGATCTTGTATCTAAAGAATCCCATAGACTCCACTCCCATATTACTCAAGCTGATTCAAAAGTTTGGCAAAGTAGCAGGGTATAAAATTAACGCCCCCAAATCAATGGCTTTTCTATATGCCAACAATGAGTAAAGGGGGGCTGAATTAAGAAAGCAACTCCAATTGTAATAGCCCCACAAAAAATCATATACCTAGGAATTAACTTAACCAAAGAAGTGAAGGACCTCTATGATGAAAACTTTAAAAACTTGAAAAAGGAAATCGAACAGAAGTTAGAAAATGGAAAAAACTCCCGTGCTCCTGGATTGGAAAGATTAACATTGTGAAAATGGCAATACTTCCCAAGGCTATCTACAAATTCAATGTGATACCTATCAAAATTCCAACCTTATTCTTCAAGGAAATAGAAGAAACAATCCAAAAATTCATATGGAACAATAAAAGACCCCGAATAGCAAAAACGCTCCTCAATGGAAAGATCACTGCTGGAGGAATATCAATACCAAATTTCAAACTCTATTATAAAGCCATAGTAATCAAAACAGCTTGGTACTGGCACAGGAACAGACCTCAGGACCAATGGAATAGCATTGAAAACCCAGAAATGAACCTACAGACCTATAGCCATCTAATCTTTGATAAGGGAGCTAAAAAAATAGAATGGAAGAAAGACAGCCTCTTCAGTAAATGGTGCTGGCAAAATTGGTTAACTACTTGTAGAATACTAAAGTTAGATCCTTATATATCATCCTGCACCAGAATCAACTCCAAAGGGATCTAACTTTTTGGAAGAATTCATGACTATCTTTCTGGGAGCAATCCTCTAGCCAATTTTCCAGAAAAGCACATCACTCCCTCCATCTCCATCACAACTTTTTGCAACTCCTCAAAAACACAACTACCACCTACAGGTCTCAATAAGCAAAAAACACTGTGCCCATATTCTTTCAATACATTTTGTCATAAGTTTACACAAAATGTAGTGATAACCTTCTATGTACTTTCTTAATGTGGGAATGAGGGACGTGTCAATAGAGTAAAAGTAAGAAAAATGCAATTTAATTAGCTATTGGAATATTTACAATCCTTTTCAGATCTAACTCATAACCTCACTTACTATTATTTTAATCTTTATGTCATTACTTCATCTATCCCCTAAATTATAACAGGTGATTAAAATACAAAGGCAAAAAAGTGTGGTTTGATTTTGACACTCATATCTGAGGATACACAGTATGGATAAATAAATGGATTAGAATTAATAGCCAATATCAATTTTGTTAAAGTAAAGATGGTTTTTCCCAAACTGATTCTCACAATTCATATTCCAGTCAAAAACAAGTAACATGTGACAATTCCCTTTGTTTTCGTCCAGTCGTGGGCCTGAACTCTGGGCCTGGACTCTGTCCCTCAGCTCTTCAGCTCAAGGATAGCACTGAACCACTTGAGCCACAGCACCACTTATGGCTTTTTTCTTTTTGCCTAGGTGGTGCTGAGGAATCGAACCCAGGGCTTCAAGCATGAAAGGCAAGCCCTCTAACACTGAGCCACCGTCCCAGCCCCTCCTGATTATGGTTTGTTTCCATTTTATTTTATAATCAAGGATGATTTCATAAATTTATTGTAGATACACAAATATGTTTAAATATTTCTATTTGTATGCATTGATATATACATACACACATATATTGTGAAGTTTATAATGATAATTTATACATTCTGTAACTGTACAATTTACTAAATTATTAAAAATATCGACGGATCATGCCTGAAATCCTGGTTACTCGTGAGGCTGAGACCTGATAATCATGGTTTGAAGCCATCCTTGGCAGGAAAGTCCATGAGCCTCTTATCTCCAAACAACTACCAGAAAATCAAAATTGGAACTGCGGCTCAAATTTGTTGAGTGGTAGCCTTGACAGAAAAAGCTCAGGGACATCACCCAGGCTCTTAGTTCAAGAACTACAATCTGCCAAAGAATATCTATTTAATTTACACCTGTGTAAGTAGAGTATTTCCATCACCCAAATGCACATCCATGTTCATTTGCAAGGTAACTCTGTTATGTCTGGAGTACCACATAACATTATCACCTAAGTAGAAAGCATTGCAAGGTGGGTTCACTCTATCTCATTGATTTTTCTCCAGTTAAAAACTCAAATCTTACAATTATTCCAATTATTTAAAATCATAGCTTTTTTCTTTAATACCCATAATATTAGAGTTTGAATTGAGTGACTTGTGTCTCCTAAATGGGTGTTCTTACCACTTTGTCATGCCACCAGCCCTAAATTATCCTGATTAATTTTCAGATAGAATCTGGCTTCCTACTTGTGTGTGATCTTGAGCTCAGTCCACTTTATGTTATTCTTCCTGGAATTTAGGATAACAGGTCTTGGCATTGTGTACAGATCTTTCTGTCCAGTCGGGGCTTTAACCACTATCCTCACAACAGTACACTCCCACATAGTCAGGAGTTTCATAAGCTTATCATAGCTGATTTTTCAAAAAATTTTGCATTTCCTGCAGGTTCTTGAGTATTGAATTAATTTGTGTTTTCTTGGTTTGTTTTGTTTCATTTGAATGTATGTGTTGAGTTGTTCCTCATTTTTCCTTTTGTTTCTTTCACTCAAGTTCTTACCTAAAGTGCTGAGAAACCAATTCTTCTTCTCAATATAGTCAAGGTGAACATTATTTACTCCAAGGCAATTTCAGTAATATTTAAACACCTTCATATCTATGAATGGTATATGAATGCTTAGTGCTGAGAAGAGTCTTTTTATTTTCACAGCAGTCTTTGACATACACAGACAGATCATAAATTATATAAAGATAATAAAACTACAGATGCTTGTCAGGAGGAGAAAAACCTATTATTAATTGTTTGACAGAGGCTTCCCCTCTAGTGAAAGAAATATGCTGCTTGATGCAGGATTTCACACAGTCATATTGCTAGGAAGAACCTTAAACAAGCATCTAACACTGAAGAGTTTAGGGAGATGAATTGACCTCCTGAATAATTGACTTTTGGGTGAAATGAAAGCAGGTTTCCAAAAAGAGAGCAGACTTTAGAGAAACATGATGAGTTGTATGTAAATAGGTGCTTAGCTGATTTTGTTAATTGGTGAACTAATACAGGGAAATAAAGTACAGCAAGGAGAAAAAATAAAGAACTCTGTATTGAAATACTCATTTGTGTGTGTGTGTGTGTGAGAGAGAGAGTGTGTGTGTGTGTGCACACTCGTGCCTGTACAAACACGCACATGTGCTCATGGATGCATTCATCATTCCCGAGGCTTGATAGTGCCTGGGCACTATCCCTAAGCTTCTGTGCCCAAGGATAGTGGTCTACCACTTGAGCTACTGCTACACTTCTGGATTTATGGAGATAATTGCATGTATTTTCATGATTGGACTGGCTTTGAACAGTGGTCTTCAGATCTCAGCCTCCTGAGTAGCTAGCTAAGCTGATTCAGCCTCTGAGTAGCTAGTTAAAATTCTGCCTGTCTTCTATGCTTCACTGCTCTTTTATTCTTTTTCTGAGGTAATCACAAGCCTAAGTCATATATATGTCTAATTTCTTTAAAAATACTGTCACTGCTTGGCACCAGGGGCTCCTATCTGTACTCTTAACTACTTAGGAGATTTGAGAACAGAACCCAGGCCAAATTTTAATGGACTTCCTTCTCAATCTATAGCTGGGTGCATTGGATCATTTCCACCATCCTGCACTATCTAGAGACTAAGATTGGAAGGACTGCGGATCTAGGCCAGCCAAGGTAGGAAACTAGACAAGTTGTTGTGCAACTCTGATGCCATTGATGATGGGAACGCTAAAAGGACAGATCAAGTGCATGTTCTTGTGGAAAGAGAACCCCTATCCTAAAATTAACCACTGATATGATGACAGCCTAGCAAGAACAATACCCCAAATTGAAATCCCCACAATTTCCCACAACCAGAATAAGTATACACATTAACATCCAAAAACATAGTACAATATGTTGTTTGCTTCAATATTATCTTTATCTGATTATCATATGATGTGACAGAATAGTTTCTTCATTAAATTTACAATATATTTAAAAAGACCTAGAAAATTCTTTCTTGCTTATGTTCAAACGAATGGCAAATTGCCTCATTTTTACATATTTGACTACCACTAAAAATTCATCCAATGATTATTATAGTAATATATTCTGGTTTATTACTTTACTATGTAACAGTTTTTAAACTTTTTGCTTCTATGAAGTTTAAGTATTTAAATGTATCATTGAAATATATTCCTTGGGTACTTGGGGCAGATTTTTATAAAGATTTTAAAAAATGGCTTCTAAGAACGCTTAATTGGTATACTATTTGATTTATTTTAATTTCAATTTAATTTTATTGTAATGGTAATGTACAGAAGGGTTACAGTTACTTAAGTAAGTTAATGAGTATATTTCTTATGGAAGGAACATTGTAATCCGCGACATCGATTTTTTTTTTGTATACTCAAAAACAGCTTTTGCTGTTGCTATTGATCAGTGGGTCCTTTTGCTTTCTTTGTTCATGCATTTTTATTATAAAATTGATATACAGAGGGTTTACAGTTACTTCAGTTAACTACAGAGTAAACTTCATTTTGTATTTGAAATTTCAAAATTTGAACCTAATTACTTATTTTCTTTTCTATCGTTAAGGAAATTTTTTTTGAGAGTTGTAGGAGTAGTTAATTTAATTTTGCATGATTTCTACACATGTAATTTATTCAGATACATATATTTTGCTTTAAAAATATTTAATATGTGAATATTTAAAATTATTTTCTTAATTTTTATACGGTTGGTGAATTTAAATAAATTTATTTTCTTAAAGTTCTAAACATATTTTTCCAGGTAACAAATAACTACTGTTTTTTCAAGAGGCACACTTTATTAAGAAAGGATTCATTACCTGGTCACTTTATTGTAAATATTTGAACTTGAATATAAAAAAAAGTTTGAACTGGGCATGGCGATTTGTGGCTTCCATTTTCTAGCTATGGTAGAAAATGCAAATAGGGTTTGTAATTTGGGAGAGCCTGAGAAACTATGAGACCTTTTAAAAATATCCAGGGTGAAATGATTAGAGATATAGAGCATCTAGTTATCATATTCTAAATCTTGAGTTTAAACAACAGTAACATCAATATTTTGTCAAAATATAAGGATACATGTTTCAAAATGTTTATTTAAAACTTGTTTGCAAAGGTTCTCCTGTCTTCTATTTCTTAATTTTCAATTTACTTAATTTATAGAAATCGAAGTATATGGTGACTATTTTATTTCTATGAAACTTTTAAATAGTACGAGACATATTATTATATATATTAACCTATTTTTACTATTTGTGATAATTTCCTCTGTTTAATATGATATAATATCAAGATTCCAAATGTGTGTATGTGGGGGGGTGTATCTGTGTGTGTTTATGTGGTTTGTGTGTGTATGTGCTTTGTGAGTACTTTGTAATGCTTGGGAGATCACACCATTGTTTCACTTATGCTAGGCCAAGGTTTTACCACTGAACTGTACTGTCCAGCTATAATTTAAGTAGTGTTTTAAATTATAACTTTTAAAATTTCATTCCTAGTATGTTTTTTTAAATTATATATGATAAAATGTGATCCATATTCTATCCACGTCAGCAATTTTCATTATTATTTTATTGTTATTTAGAATATTTCCACTGCCTTTCTACTTCCAAACTCTTGTGTTTGTTATTGATAAAGGTTTTACATTCCTTTTTTTCTCTCTTCATTCTTTTTGCCTTTATAGTTTACCTATTCTTTCCCTTATTTCTTTGGAAATTAATTATCATATTCCTATTACAATTTCTTTACAATGCTTTATTTTTTCCCACTTTCTCTGACTCAGTCCACACTGTTAGGTGGATTAAAAAGAATCTTGATTCAGGACACTTTGATTATTTTCTTCCTTTTCTTCTCTTAAGTCTTTATGTTTGTTGAAACACAATAAAAATGACATACTGCTCCTATGTGGTCCATCATTCTATCCCCTCCAACTCTCGTCTGTAGTACAGCTCAAGTCGTTATTATTAAGCTTTATTATGCTACAACGTTATCTAAATCTTAACTCATTCCTAAATTAATTTTAGTTGCTTCAAACATTCTCTAAAGACATTTTTCTATATAATATATCTGGGCCTTGTGTTTTCACAAGGTGCAGAATATGGGTGACTATCAAACATCTAGATATCTCTGTATAATATTGGTCCTCCTGCTCAATAAACTTATGTATAAATTCAAAGAATACAGGTCAGTCAGAACAATCTTGTAAAAATTTTGAAAAAACACACTATCGAGGATGTATGCTAGACCAATTCCTGTAACTTAATTTTATATCTATTTTAATGTCTGTTCTAAAATTTACAGCATTTCTATTTGAAGAAATGTTAAGTTTGTGTAAATTAGGCTTGGAAAACCTATGATTGTACCATTCACTTCCAAAGCACTAAAATGTATAGAATAAAAGGAGATAATATATTGCATGTGAATTTTATGTCAGAAAAAAACTATCGTTTAATATACTTCACACAAATTGCAGAATACCTAAAAGGATGTTTTTTTGGTGTTGGGTAAAAACTTTTCGTAAACTATAGCTTTTAAAACAAAGATGTGATTTCTGTTTATTTTTAGGTTTTTTATCTGTTTTTTTTTTTTAGTTTACACAGAGATAACTCAATCAAAAACTGTATGTGATAACTGGAATAACTAGGAATTATGCATCACTTATAAGTAATTGATAACATTTTCTGGAAGAAACTTTTAGCAAATGAGAGGAGACCCAAATCTATGCATCTGCATTTTATGAAAGCCATATGTTACTTGCTCAATCCAATTGCTTTTCTCTACTTTCCTAAGAAAAAAAGTATTCTCAAGATAAGAGCCAAAAGCAGTGAATATATACAAAATAAACAATCATCTTGATTTATTTGTGAAAATAACAAATGAAATAAAACAATTCCAGTTAAGGGACTCCAATATTAGTATCTATGAAGATGTTCCTGAATGCCAACATCCATTGAAATTTTGGAATTTTAATTTCTACCAACATATGAACCCTTGAACAACAAAACAAATGTAGTCTTAAAGCAAACAGACCTTGGAATAATTTTCTTAATTGTTTTGAAATTACAAAAGAATTGATACCATTAAGAAAATGATCCTTTCCTATGGAAATCATTTAAAAATGTTTATCACTTATTATAATTCAAATACCAAACAAGAGTATTTTTATATAATCATTACAAATATAATTTAATTATTATTGTAAAATAGAATAAAAGACCAGTCTCAATATATTATCATTATTCTTAATTTGTAATTATTACCTAAATATCTTAAAATATCTAAATAGTCATGTCTTTAACATAGTTGTAAATATTCTATACATTTTACTTAACATTTTCCAGGGGCATGTATTCATGTCTCTAAAAAATTGTTTGCATAGGGGCTGGGAAGGTGGCTCAGTGGTAGAGCACTTGCCTTGCATGCATGAGGCCCTGGGTTCGATTTCTCAGCACCACATAAGCAAAAAGAAAAAAGCCGGAAGTGGAGCTGTGGCCCAAGTGGTAGAGCGCTAGCCTTGAGCTGAAGAGCTGAGGGACAGCTCCCAGGCCCAGAGGTCAGGCCCCATGATCAGACCAAAAAAAAAAAAAAGTTCACAGCAGTTAAAAGATGCTTTTGTGAAATTAATGTGATATATTTTGCTGTTGTAGTTTGTAAAGTCTGGGTATTGTCCCTAAGCATTTTTATGCTCAAAGCCAGCACTCTATATCTTGAGGCACAGTGCCACTTCCGGCTTTTTTCTTTTTGTTTATGTGGTGCTGACTAATCGAACCCAGGGCCTCAGGCTAGCAAGGCAAGTGCTCTACCACTGAGCCACCTTCCCAGCCCCTAACAAGTACTTTTCTCTCTGGGCTATTTTTGAACACAATTCTAAGATCTCATTACCCAGAATACCTGGAATAATAGGCGTGAGTCACTGGCATTTTGTTTGATGTATTTTGTAAATTTTAATTATGTTTTAAGATTTTTGTTTCACTATAATGTACAATGTTCTACACATATATTTTGATATATGTATATATTTCTGATGACAAATAATCTCTAAAAATGTATATCTTTCTATACATAATATATATATATACATATTTCTGAAGAAAGACTTCTTTATAACTTTTATGCTACTATTTTTGATTTTATCTTTCCAAAGATATAGTCTACTTTTCCAAAATTTTCCTAGCAATAAATCACTAATATTTCAATAGAATGTAGTTTATTACTTTCAAGGAAATTTAAGATATACACATGATATTGTAGTAATATTTATATTATATTACATGAAATAATTCTGTTCAAACTTAAAAATTTGTGTGAAGTGGAGGGGAGAGAGGAAGTTATATCATACTGGTTAGGAATTTGCAATACTTCAAAAATCTATTCCATAATTTGTCTTATGCACATAGTCAAACTACTTCTTATGGTTTCGTTTTTTGTTTCTTTATTTGCTCAAAATTTTAATATGGATTCAACCACAGTGGTAACATTAAAATTATTAACCAAAAAACATAGAATCATAGATTCATAACCAAAAATCATAGATACATATCAGACTTTCAAAAGTTAGCACTTACGATGCTAATAATAATTTTGGTGAAGATGATGATGACCACAGTGTATCCTGATAATGACAATGTTGTGATTGAAAAGAAAAACACTTTACTGAGAAAATTTTGATAATTCATCTTATCTAATGGGCAGAGGCAGAGTGGTAAGAAGAAATCTAAAGTGCTTCCACAATATACATATATATATATATATATATATATATATATATCACTAATATAGCTGACAGCTATATTAGTGATATATTTAGCAATAAGGACCACAGGTGGAAATGATTGATTTAGGGGAAAAAACTCTCTGATATTTCTAAAATTTATATTAAACAGATACAAAATAGGTCTGTTTAGACATCATCAAAATGTGTACAGCCAGGAATATGAAAAACAATAATAAAATTGGGGGTATTATTGAAGGGAAGAGAAAAAGGAAATTCGGACACAAGTGTGAGCAATGTGAGCAACAGTGTGGACAAGATTGGAAGAAAGCAATAAATTAGGAAACAAAAAAGTAATAAAAGATTTTCAGAAGTAAAGGAAGGAAAGAATTTGCAGGAAGATATTCAAGGAAATATGCCACCTGGATTTGAAAAGTAAGAGGACATAGACAAGTTCAATAAGAACCGAGTTTTGGTGAAGTCATATTGATAAAATTTTTGAAATATGAATGTGAAGCCATAAAATTCTGGATCCATGAGTTCAACATATCCTGTTGATTTTAAATGTTGGGAACAAACACTTTCATCCTGACCTTAGAAGAATTATACAGGGGGCATGATAGGATGGGAAGTGGAAACAAAGGAGTAAGATACAATTCTTGATAAGAAATGTACTCATTATCTTGTCCGTGTAATTGTAAGCCCTCTGTACAGTATTTTCACAATAAAAAACAATGAAAAAGAAAAAAAAGAAGCATCCCTCATGTCAATTATGGTGCCTTTTTGGTAGCTTATAGAATTTGGAAGGCACTGTTAGGCCTGTTCTTTTCCAACGGATACACCCAACACTACCAAAAAAGAACAACAACAAAAAAGAATTATACAGATACAATTGTTCTGAACTTTACTTAGAGGTATTCTGTATAAATTTTTTAATTGTGAAAATGCTGTACAGAGGGGTTACAATTACATGGGAAAGATAAGGAGTACATGTCTTATCAAGCAATGTTGCCTCCTCCTTTGTTTCTCCTTGCCATCCCTTCTCATATCCCCCCCCTAAAGTTTGTAAAGTTCGTTTTTGAATATTTTTGGGGGGAGGTCTGGTCGTGGGGCCTGAACTCTGGGCCTGGGCGCTGTCCTTCACTTCTTCAGCTCAAGGCTAGTGCTCTACCACTTGGGCCATAACACCACTTCTGGCTTTTTTTCTTTTTGCATATGTGGTGCTGGGGAATTGAACCCAGGGCCTCATGCATGCAAGGTAAGGACTCTACCACTGAGCCACCTTCCCAGCCCCATTGTTTTTGGATATTTTTGAAGCCTTTGTTTAGCCAGGAGTTTATACATTGAACTATAACTCAGACAAACCTAACTTGTCCTACAGTTCCAATTCTTGGCCCATGTATCCACATCAGTTTGGGATATTATTGAAATATCTTTAGATATGTTTGGATATCTTATCAGCCTATTCATAATAAATGTCGGACAAGTAACACTAAGTATTAGGTTGAACATACAGCTTTACTGATGTGATTGAAGATTCTCCGAATTGATTCTTCTTTAGAATAGAAAATTCCTCAATAGCCATTGAAACATCATAACTGCCATATAGTCTATTTTAAACTCTAGTTCTTATTAGGGATATTTCTATGTTGAAATAGCCCTATCAATCAACCTACCACAAATTCAAGTGCTCTTATAAACTTCAAGCTTTTATTGAATGGAAGAGTTCAGATATTACCCTCACCACTAGGATTAAATGCCTAAAAAGATAAGACATTTTGCTTTAGTGCCTTTCTTTCATTTTCTCATACCCATTTTCAAGTAGGGAAGGATGATGATATAGCAATAATACAATGGTAACTTGTATTAACACAACATGTAGGATCTAGTGTAAATTCAGATGCTTACTAATTAGCTCCAGATTTTGTGGATATTTATATTTCTACAGGGAAAACTAATGAGCTCCAAGGAAATGTCCCTAAGGAGCCTTTCAATTCTAATATCACTGTTCATCTCAAAATGCTTTAAATTCTACATCCTCTACTGTGGGTGTAGGGTTATACTGTGCAACTTTTCTCCTCAGAGAGTGAGTACTGCCCTATTGCTTAACATGGACAAAGTACCTTCATACATAGACTGGGTGTGTGCAAACAAATAGTGGTAGTTAAACAATGTTCTTAGCAGTTTGTAAAGATGAAATGGAAATAGAGCAACTATGAACTCAAAAGGAATGTGCAAAAAAGACAAAAGCACAAAGTAGAATGTGCCAAGGAAATGCAGAAGTGTGATTTCAAATTATGTGCTCAGGTGTGAGGGTGTGTTCAAAGTATAGCTTCAGAAAATGTAGTTGGATAACTTTGGGGGAAACACTGCTTTAAACTATTCTGGGATAATTGTACAAGTAGAAGCCCCTAGCTCTGACTCTAATCAGCCACAACATCATCAACTTTGGGACTATTTTCCACGTGCAAAGTGAGAAAAACAGGGCTCATTACATTTAGTGTTCAGGTTGAAGTAGTGGAAATCACATAATTTTTCTTATAAGTCTTCATTTATTTTGGAGCATTACAGTAGGAAAAAGCCAAGTAAATATTTTGCATGTACCTAAATTAATTGGGATGTATTATATTGGTCTCTCTTTAACTGGGAAATTATAGATTATGTCTTTTTATACTCTAACTTGGGACAATGATCTGCTGTCAGTTATTTTCTTCTCTTCCCCATCTTTTGCCCTTCCACTTACATAATTTTTATTTAAAGAGACATACATGAGCTTGCATTATTAAAACCTTCAAAATTATCTGAACTACTTCATACTTCTGGCAGACTCCTATATTTTTCTCAAGGGAATATTTTGTCACTACCATTTTTATCCCATATGATATTGGACATCTTGCTGCCTAATTCAGTGCAAGATATACATTAGACTCATCCAGATATCTCAACACTTGTACGACCATGAAATCTTATCTTCCTTAGAAATCGTGATTTTAGAATGTCTGAGGAGGTGGCATCTGTCATTTTAGAATGACTCTAAATGATACTTACATGCAATCATGTTTTAAACCAATATGCTCCTCAGTAGATGAATGAATTGACAAAATGTGGTATATATAAACGCGGTAGAATTCTATGCTTACAATTCATAAGGAAGTGGAATGACTTGGAAAAATCCTACTAAGTAAAATAAACAAGACACAAAGAACGATTCCATGGTTTCCCTAATTTGTAATAAGTAGGGAATATCTAGGATAGTCCTAAAAGTTGAACAGAATGGCTCAAGGACTATTTATAAGATGATGCTGAGCAAAATGAAGTCCTGCATATGGAAACAGAGGTTTTTCTTTGTGGTTGTTGTTTTTAATGTACTATGTGGTTTCTTTTTTCTTTTGTGTTTTCCCCTATGTTTTGTCCCCTGCTATATTTGATTTCAGTATCATGTGTCATTGTATATAAATTTATCTTAATGTGGCAAGGGAAGAGGAATAATAAAATGGTGAGACAAAGGACAAATGGCAAACTAATGCAGTAGCAATGCACACAACACAACATGTTTGAAATATAAATTACAACTTGTGAGGGGTATTGAGGTCAAGGAAAACTGAGGAAAGTGATGGGGGGTAAAAAGTTTGACTTGTTATGTATTCACTACCTTACAATTACTGCAACCCCTTCTATATATCACCTTGACAATAAAATTAAATTGAAAAATAAGCTACAAAAATATAATTTCAATGTGTTGGTTGGTATGGTAAATATGATTCTATTACCCCTTTTTTTTATCAAAGGGTCATCAACTTGAAGGTTATCAAACTATACAATATTTTCACAATATACTTGCCATTATTTTGGAACAAAACATTATTTTAATATTATCTCATACTAACCCAAAAACGTTCAATTCTATGGAAACTCCTAACTTATAAAACTGAATAATTGTAAAGAGGACAGAATATATATGTTCTTCAAAATTCCTAGGACTGCTAAATACTCATTTTCAAATTCTGAACATGCTATACCAGAGACATTTAAAACAGTATCTGTTTGCACTTTATTTAATTCTGCCATAGATGCAGTTTCCAATGGGATGTTACACATTTAAAAGTCAACAGATAAAATAGCCATTTTCTGGTAGAAGATAAAACTATGACCTATCTATAACAATTAATTCCTGAAGAGTTAACATTTGTTCATCAGAGTAAGCTATTATTTCGATGACAAAGAATCCCAAGTTTTTATGCCCAACAGTTTACAACTTGTAAGGTGCACCTTAAAATTCCCTAAATTTATATCATGACTTGCTTATCACTACTGTGAAAATATACTGCACTTCTGCTGTGATACACTCCCAGTTGTGCAAAGAACACTACACAAAACTTTGCTGCATCATTTCCCTCCAGTGATATTCTTGAGATCAGAACACTTGCAAGTATTATTTATTTTTATGTTATTATATATTATTGTTTTATGTATCATAGATATTCAGGAGATCTGAATATCTGAATATTAAGATCTGAAGATTATGGTTCAAAGCCCACTCAGGCAGAAAGTTTTCTTAGATTCTTATCTCCAATAAACTGCTAAGGAAAAGCCAGACAAAAGTGGCACTGAGGTTCAAGTGGTAGAGCAGTAGCCTTGAGCAAAAACAGTCTCAGGGACAGTGCCCAGGCCCAGAGCTGAAGCCCTAGTACAAACCAAACAACAAAAACGAAATAAAAACACACCTCAAACCTAGCTTTTTACTCATTGTATACAGATGTATGTAATTAAGGAAATTTCTTCCTGTGTTATGTATAGGTAGAAGAAAAAGGATGACACAATT
>NW_027204391.1:0-30140 GCF_024711535.1 Dipodomys merriami
GAGAAACTTGATCATCTCTACAAGTTAAGTCCTGTCCTTGTTAGCACAGCTAACATAGCAGCACAGCTGCTGCTTTCATACAATATTGAATATATATGACTGGAGCCTCAACCTCCAGATGCTGATGCTGTTATGATAGAAGTAGAATTGCATCTGTAGCTACATCTGTATATAATCCCTAAGTAGAGCCTTGGTCCTTAAATTTTCACAGTGAGTCAGGCAAGATTGTTTTCAATCACTGGCACAGTTGTAGGTAGTCCTTATGTTTACTACACTGAAGCTTAACCCTGAGCAAGCTTGCATTGCGAGCATTGGGATTTAGCTCTGCTTCAGCCACCAGCTCTGACTTGCCTATAAGTGTGCATGTGGCCATACCTCCACTCACAGTAATCAGTGCGTAGAACACTTGTTTGAAAACACATTACTCCCGGGCTGTCTTAAAATTTGTCTTCCTTCTTTGGTTTCCCTAAGTCCTGGGATTACAGGCATGTAGCACCACCACCTGTTGAGAGATAGTCTTCCTTTTCTTTTTTTTGTAGGGTCTTGGTTTTGTCTAAGGCCAGCCTTAGAACTTGATCCTTGTACCTATCCTCCAGCATAGTTCAGACTACGGGTATACCCTATTTGTTGGTTAAAATGGTTCACATTGGCTTCAAATGGTGATCCTGGCCCTAAAATAGTTGGAATTACATTGTGAGCCACTGCACCGTCTTAATAAACAGGGGATTAGTGTGTTTAAATGTTAAATGGGCATAGGATGACTCGTACCATTTCTAAATGTGGTAAGTTCTTGTTATATTTGTTACAGAAAAATGTACCATGAAGAATGATGTTATTAAGTCTCTAATTTGGGAGTTATGTCTCTTAGGAATTTTTGTGATTACTGTTTAGGAGATTGAATGTAGGTCTTCATGCCAGGACCATTGAGGTGTACCCCAATCCCAGATTCATTTCGTGGAAGAAGCTCTTACAAAATATACCTAAAACTAGCCAGGCACCGATGGCTCATGCCTGTAATCCTAGCTACTCAGGAGGCTGAGATCTGAGGATCGCGGTTCAAAGCCAGCCTAGGCAGGAAGCCAGTGAAACTCTTATCTCCAATAAACTACCAGAAAACCAAAGTGGGGCTGTAGCTCTTCAAGCCCCACAACAGACAATAAACACACACACACACCCCGGTGGCTGAAGTAGATTTAGAGATTAGTTAACTTTTGGGTATTTAGATGGTGCCTGATGTATATGAAATGCTCCTAACCCCTCTCTATTTCTCGACCATTCCCTCAGTACAGATGAAGTGAGTGGTGACACACGGGCCCAGGGTTACCATGTTCCCTAGTGGCTGAGATGAAACCAGGAAGTTGGAATCTAGAAAATGCTCTTAAAGTCTAGGAAAATGGTGAGTCTTGATACATAATAGCAGTGTCCTTCCCTGTTTATAAAATGGTACAGAACCTAAATGGGTGGATTCTAGCTCTGCCACTTTAGCTGAGACACCGGTCACTTAAGATGAAGCTATTTCAGTAGTGACTGCTCAAACTATAGATATAGCATTTACAGCAGCCAAGAATTGAAGCAGACAATAAAGACAGTTAAGGAGTCACTTCAGGTAGCACACCCACTTTAGTTGGATAAATTATACCACAGCTGATAGTGATATATCTAGAGTGAGAGAAAGACATGGACCCAGAAGAAGTCACAGAACAAGGATGATCGTTGCACATTTTAATTGCACTGGTAGTTTAAATAAAGGGAGGAAGCACCTTCCAGACAGCTGTACTAGCAGGAAAAGATTCTATGGCATTTACATAGTAAATTTCTGTAACTTTACAGATTCTTTTTTTCTGTGGGTCCTGGACCTTGAACTCAGAGCCTGAGTGCTGTCCCTGAGCTTTTCTGCTCAAGATTAGCACTCTACCACGTAAGCCACAACTCCACTTCTGGCTTTTTGCTGGTAAACTGGAGATAAGGAGTCTCACAGAGACTCTCCTGCTCAGGTTGACTTCAAACCATGAGCCTTGCATCTTAGCCTCCTGAGTAACTAGGATTACAGGTGTAAGCTACCAGTGCCCACCTGAACAAAAGATTCTTAATCCTTCCTTGAGCTATACATGGGGAAAAAAGAGCCCCCTCAGTAGATGTTTCTCTCCTTGAAGAAACAAACTAAAGGATCTAAAAGAAGAGGCAAGCCTAGGATGTCAAGAGGGAGAGAAATGATAAAGGGTCTTTCATAAATTCCATTTCTACTTAAGACAACAGGTCAAAAGATGATGCTATAAGTATTGCAGGGTACACAATCACCTTTAAGACAGAAGGTAATCTCAAAGACTGTCATTCTAAATCATAGTATCTGAATAACCTGGATTGCTGGATGTGGACACAATACTAGGAGTCAAATACTTCAGGAGTTCTCTAGGGCTGTATGCCCCCTACTTTGGCTTTTTGAATGAAGCATAGGCTTCTCTGCTGTCCTCCAGGCCATGTAATAGTCAAGGACAAAGGCAACAGAACTGGATTGTTCCTTACACACTAATCAGCTGGGGGAAGAGTTCATTGGCAAAAGTGTCCTCCCAAGAATGGTTTGCACCAAGAGGAGAGGACATGTCACTGAAAGGGGAAGGGGACCCCTCATATCCACAGTCACTGTAAGCATCCAGCAGGGAGGAGGATGGCTTCAGGCAGTGGCCAGATGAAAGTAGATCTGAAATACCCAACTCTGGAATGAAGTCATCTTCTATAGGTTCTTCCTTCACGGAGACAATGAATTCAGGGTGATCTTTCTCTGAGGGGCTGAGAGGTGCTTCCTCAATTTTTACTACCACATTAGTTTGGTTCTCTGTCTCAGAGGGTATCTCTAGGACTAGAGGCTTGGTGTATACATGGTCAAAACGAATAAGTTCATTAATGGCTTCCAGCTTGGCTGATGACGTCCCCACTGACAGAGATAGGGAGGCTGGTAAGGAACTAGCTCCTTCTTGGCAGACCTCGGGGAGGTCCCCCAGACTAGTGTCTGGAGAAGGGCATTTGAAGAACATGACTGGGTCCAACTTGTCCAGGATTCCAAAAAGGATATCAGACTGCAAGAGGCAAAAACACCTGTTAGAATGCATATGAGTCTACAGAAAACCCTCTTGGTCCTGGGTTCCATGATGCTAATCAGTATTATAGAAGACTGGCCTCGGGACCCACCAGGCCCTTAGTCACTTTCCTAAAGTACAAAAAACTAGGAATGTAGTTGATGTTCCACCCAAACTCCATAAAATCTAACTTCTTCCCCATGTGTCTCATGAGGGATGTCAGATATTAAAGATGGAATTAACCAGTCATAGCTCTTTACTGACAGAATAATCTGTACCTCAGTATCTGAAGAGTCAACGCTGTCAGAATCCACAGGGAGATGTGCTGGGGTGGTGACAACTGGGCCTGCACCTGCTGCAGAGGTGCACGTAGTCTGAGTGCTGCGGACTCAGCAGACCCGGTCACTGGCCTCACTCCATTCCCCTGAAAGGAAAGACCGAGGTGAATGAGGAATTGGGAGTCCCCAAGAAAACATTTGCCAGGAAGATCAGATTTTCAACCCTCAAGAAGCTAAAAACTCAGCTGGACATGTAGCACCTGTGATTGTTGCATTCAGTAGACTAACTGAGGGAGGACCACCAGGATTATACTACACAGATTCTTGTATTTAAAAAAAAAAAATCTAACTTGTCTTCCCACTCAATAAGAGTTTGGCTCCAGTGTTCTGCTTCTCCTTGATCCTTGCATGGTACAACTTGTTGGCTGTTGGCATTTGTCAGTATTTGGTCTGAGTGAGCCATGTAACTTTTTTTTTTTTTTTTGGTCGGTCGTGGGGCTTGAACTCTGGGCTTGGGCGCTGTCCCTCCGCTCTTCAGCTCAAGGCGAGCGCTCTACCACTTGAGCTACAGCGCCACTTCCGGTTTTCTGGTGGTTTATTGGAGATAGGAGGCTCACGGTCTCTTCTGCCCGGGCTGGCTTTGAACCGCGATCCTCAGATCTCAGCCTCCTGAGTAGCTAGGATTACAGGCGTGAGCCACCAGCGCCCGGCCCATGTAACTTTTTTTATTAGTACTTACACTTGAAAATGAGTATTAAAGAATGCACCCAGGGCTGGGAAGTAGGCTCAGTGGTAGAATGCTTGCCTTGCATCCATGAGGCCCTGGGTTCAATTCCTCAGCACCAAGTAAGTAGAAAAAAGGCCAGAAGTGGTGCTGTGGCTCAAGTGGTAGAGTACTTGCCTTGAGAGAGTTGAGGGACAATGCCCAAGCCCAGAGTTCAGTCCCCATCACACACAGACACACAGACACACACAGACACACACAGACACAGACACACACAGACACAGACACACACAGACACACACACAGACACACACACACACACACACACACACACACACACACACAGCCAGGAGGCTGTGATCTGAGGATTGTAGTTCAAAGCCAGCTCTACTAGAAAACCAGAAGTGGCACTGTGGCTCAAGTGGTAGAGCTCTCCTCTTGAGCTGAAGAGCTCTGGGATAACACCCAGGCCCAGAGTTCATATCCCACAACCACCACCAACAACAAAAAAAACCCTACCTGCATGGAAATGTTTCCAATAAAAGAAAATTGAATTTTTTTTTTTTGGGGGGGGGTCCGGTTGTGGGGCCTGAACTCTGGACCCAGGTACTATCCCTCAGCTCTTTAGCTCAAGGCTAGCACTCTACCACTTGAGCCACAGCGCCACTTCCAGCTTTTTTTTTTTTTTTCCTGCTTATGTGGTGCTAAGGAATGGAACCCAGGGCCTCATGCATGCAAGGCAAGCGCTCTAACACTTGGAGCTACCTTCCCAGCCCCTGGAATATTTTTTTTTTTTTTGGTCCAGTCGTGGGGCCTGAACTCTGGGCCTGGGCACTGTCCCTCAGCTCTTCAGCTCAAGGCTAGCACTCTACCACTTGAGCCACAGCGCCACTTCCGGCTTTTTTCTTTTTCTTAAGTGGTGCTGAGGAATCGAACTCAGGGCCTTATGCATGCAAGGCAAGCACTCTACCACTGAGCTACCTTCCCAGCCCCCCCCTGGAATATTTTTGAGCAAAGATGCAGAATGAAGACACAATCTGTGTACTGTCCTGGGAACTAGTTCTTTTTTTTTTTTTTTTTTTTGGTCCCATCATGGGGTCTGAACTCTGGGCCTGGGCTCTGTCCCTCAGCTCTTCAGTTCAAGGCTAGCGCTCTACCACTTGAGCCACAGCACCACTTCCGTCTTTTTTCTTTTTGCTTATGTGGTGCTGAGGAATCGAACCCAGGGCCTCATGCGTGCAAGGCAAGCACTCTACCACTGAGCCACCTTCCTAGTCCCTGGGAACTAGTTCTCATATGACTCCAGATAAAGATCATTTACCTTGGCCTCTGTCTCCATCTCCTCTTCAGCAACCAGCGCATCCATTCCCAAGCGCAGTCTTAACTCCTGGTTCTCAATAACAAGGCCATGAGTTTTCTCTCGTAAAAGTTGATTTTCTAGCAAAAGTTTTTGGTTCTGGAAGTAAATCCACAAGAAGCTATTAAAAGATCATTTATTTATTTATTTATTTAGCTAGCCTTGGGACTTGAACTTTGGGCTTGATGAGCACCATCCCTGAATTGTGTTTTTTTTTTTTTTTTTTTTTTTTTTGTCGGTCGTGGGGCTTGAACTCTGGGCCTGGGCGCTGTCCCTCAGCTCTTCAGCTCAAGGCGAGTGCTCTACCACTTGAGCTACAGCGCCACTTCCGGTTTTCTGGTGGTTTATTGGAAATAGGAGTCTCACGGTCTCTCCTGCCCGGGCTGGATTTGAACCGCGATCCTCAGATCTCAGCCTCCTGAGTAGCTAGGATTACAGGCGTGAGCCACCAGCGCCCGGCATATCCCTGAGTTTTTTGTGTTCCATGCTAGAGCACTCTACCACTTAAGCCACAATGCTTCCTGCTTTTTCTGGTTAGTTAGAGATAGTCTGTCTGACTTTTCTTCTCAGGCCGGCTTCAAACCATGATCCTAGCTCTCAGCCTCCTGAATAGCTAGGATTATAGGCTTGAGCCATCAGTGACACAAAACATGTTTCTTTCAGTTAAGACTCTATACCTGGAAGCCCAGCACTGAGTCCATGAAACTATCTCCAATAACTATCTGAAAAACTGAAGTGACACTGTGGCTCAAGTGGTAGAGTGTCAGCCTTGAGCAAAAGAGCTCAAGGACTGTTCCTCTGCCTCGAGTTCAAGCCCCATGGCTGACCTCCCTTCCCTACCCCCCCAAAAAAAAGACTACCTTGGAGAATTCTACACCAATTAGTTTCCTTCTGAAACACTTGGCTTATGCAATTGTTCATAGTTGGTAGTAGCTAGACCATAATTATGAAAATAAAACTAGGGCTGGGACATTGGCTCAGAGGTAGAGTGCCTGCTCATGTATGAGGTCCTGGGTTCAATTCCTCAGCACCACATAAGCAGAAAAAAGCCGGAAGTGGCACTGTGGCTCAAATGGTAGAGCACTAGCAGTGAGCTGAAGAGCTCAGGGAGAACGCCCAGGCCCAGAGTTCAGGCCCCACAACTGACAAATAAAGCTAAAGTGCCTCAAATACAGACTTTGAATCTTTTTTACTTTCTGAAATTCAACAGGTTGTAAAAGGTGATCATAGTCTAATGTGTCCATCTTAGTGTTCAGTGCTTCTTGATCAGAGTCACCCTTTCCATCATTCTTCCTCTTCCTGTCTGTTCCTTCCCTGACTTTCAACTTTAATGTTTAAAAAATAAGTAAACAAAAGCCAAGAGTGGTTGTGCATGCCTGTAACTCTAACACTCAGGAGGCTGAGGCAGGAGGATCTTGGGTTTTAACTGTATAGGAAAACCCTGTTTTAAAAAACTAAACTTAGCTGGGTGCCAGTGGCTCACACCTAGAATCATAGCTACTCAGGAGCCTGAGATCTGAGGATTGCTGTTTAAAGCCAGCCCAGACAAGAAAGT
The DNA here is from genome assembly GCF_024711535.1 of Dipodomys merriami. Classification (NCBI taxonomy): domain Eukaryota; kingdom Metazoa; phylum Chordata; class Mammalia; order Rodentia; family Heteromyidae; genus Dipodomys; species Dipodomys merriami. Next base: position 6,989 of record NW_027204391.1, read on the forward strand.
CTGTGAGACTTTTATCTCCAGTTAGCAACCAGAAAACTGGAAATGGCACTGTGGCTCCCATGGTAGAGTGCTTGCCTTGAGGGATAGCACTCAGACCCAGAATTCAAGCCCGGCGACCTATTTTAAAAAAATAAGTAAATAAACTAAACCTAAGCTGGGCACTGGTGGATCATGCCTGTTATCCTACCTACTGAGAAGCCTGAGCACTGAGGATTGTGTTTTAGAGCCAGCCTAGGCTGAAAAAAAAAAAAAAAAAAACTAAACCCAAGCCAGGTACTAGTGGTTCATGCCTGTAATCCTAGCTACATGGGGTGAGGATAACAGTTCAAAGACAGTCTGCAGAGGAAAGTCCACAATCTCCAATTAAGCAAAAACAAACAGAAGTGGGGCTGTTGGTCAAATAGCAGAGCACACTAGCCTTGGGTAAAGTAGCCTAGGGGTATTTCTCAGACCTTGAATTCAAGCCCCTGGAATGACACACAAAATGCTAAACCCAATTAAAAATACCTAATCTTCACCTGTCAGGTAACAACTAAACAGTACTGGTGGGCTAGGAATGTGGCTTAGTAGTAGTGTTTGCCTAGCATGCATGAAGCCTTGGGTTTGATTGCTCAATACCACATAAACAAAAAAAGCCAGACGTAGGGCTGTGGCTTAAGTGGTAGAGTGCTAGTCTTGAAGAAAAGAAGCTCAGGGGGGCTGGGAGGTTGGCTCAATGGTAGAGCGCTTGCCTTGCATGCATGAGGCCCTGGGTTTGATTCCTCAGCACCACATAAACAGAAAAAGCCAGAAGTGGCGCTGTGGCTCAAGAGATAGTGCACTAGCCTTGAGCTGAAGAGCTCAGGGACAGCGCCCAGGCCCAGAGTTCAGGCCCCACAACCGACAAAAAAAAAAAAAAAAGAAAAGCTCAGCGACAGTGCCCAGGCCCTGAGTACAAGCCCCAGGACTGACAAAAAAAAAAATGATGGATTATATGTTAAACATCTCAGCTAATGATTTATACCTTAATACCAATACTAATCCAGGTACATTCAAGATGTATAGCTGGCAGCAATTTAAGATTAGATAACAGGTGAACCAAAGAAGGAAAAGGCATTAGTGAACTTTTGGCCAAAGCAGTAAGAATCTAAAGTTTAAAGAATGACTTCTTATCTGTCCTTGGTAATTTCTTCGCACTTGCTAGCTGAGCATCGTGGGCAGGTCCACCCAAGGCCAAGGTTCCATCGCTGCACAGACTGTGCGCTACCACTGGGCCTTCCCTGAGGCCAGTTCAGCCTCTAGTCACTCAGTGAACTGTATTCTGAAACACCTTGGGGTGGACAGGAACTCAGAGCAGCGCAGGGATAAGAACGTGGCCGTCAGCTTTACCTCCTCTTCCAAATCTACCACTTGCTGTTCCAGCTCGCTCATCCGGGCTTTCTTGCGATCTCGGGCAGTCTGTGCTGCGACTCTGTTTTTCAGTTTCCTGTGGAGAGAAGGAACAAGCCACGTAGACTCATCTCAAACTTTTCTTACATCTTCATTGGAAAACTTGGCCAGCTGGAGCCTTCTTTGGAGTTTCCAACGCCAAGGTAAAAATATCCCTCACTAAAACCAAACCACTACAGCCTCGGTCAGGCTGGGTCAGGCGGGGCTGCAGCCGCGGCGCCCCGGCCAGAGCGGGCGCGTTGCATCAGAGGAATTCCCACCCCTCCTCTCCCGCCCCTCCCCCGCCGCTTCCCGAAACCGGATCCGGAGGACCGCGGGTCAAGTCTGCAACCTGGCAGTGCCTTAAAACACCTGGGCCCGACAAGTTCCAATCCAGAGAGGCCTGCCGGCCGGCCCGCAGTCACACAGGAAGGGGGCCTGAAACTCCCAGGGCCTTTCCCGCCCCCTCCCAGCTCTGATCCTGACTAATGGTGACAGCCAGCCCGCCTGCGCAGCCCGGGACGCGCCGGCCCGGCCTTCCCGCCCCGGTCCGGACCTCGACCCAGGCCCTCGCCCACCTCCTCAGCGCCTTCTCCTCCGGGCTCAGGTGCGTGAGGCGCTGCCGCTTGCGTGCTTGGGGCGGCCCCCCGCCCGCCGCCTCCGGGCTGGCCCCTCTCTCGCCCGGCACCATGAGCGGCAGCGTCTGGCCGGCCGGGGCTCCGGCGGCGGCGGCGGCGGCGGGCCGGCCGGACAGAAGCAACACTTTAGAGACCCCAGCAGCCGAGCTCGGCGCGGCTGCCACCACGACCATGGCCACAGACTGTCCACGCCACACCGCCCCGCCGCCGCCCAGCGGCCAGCCCCACCGCACCCAGCCTTTCTACGGTCGTGGCCGCACACGATTGGTCAGCGCCTCGTGACGCGACACTGATGTCGGTGCCCATTGGTCCTGAAGCCCAGCGGAGAAGGGGCGGGGTTATCCAGAGGAGGCGGGGCAGGATTGTCCAGCGTGGCGAGCGCCGGGAACTGGGCGTATTTTCTTCTGGGAAATGTTCCGTTCGGGGAGCAGCGAAAGCCTGGGGTGGGGCCCCGGGGTCGGGGCGGAAGGGAACGAGAGGTCCCCTAGGGCCGGGGGTCTTCAGTGGGCAGGTGCATCCCTCCCTAACCCCTGGCCCGGAATGCCAGACTTTAAACTGCAAACCGAGGGATTCCAGGCCGAGGAATTCCAGATTCTTGTCTGCGATCACTTTGTATTTCATGCGCCACTTCCGCCCCGAGGTCAGCCGAAAATCGAGATGGATGGCACATCCGGTTTTGCATGGGAGCGGGGTGGGAAGAAATTGTGCAAAGTGAGCCTTTAGGATGAGATCACGCATTTCAAAGTAAGGGTAGCACCTGGCCGAGGGCTTGGCAGCCAGAATATCCTAGGGTACTGGAGATACCGTAAGGTTTTTAGTTTTGGTTTTTCGTAAACTTTCTACTAGGAGCCTACATTATTCTGATGATAATGATGGCTACTATTACTGGTTTTGTTTGCTGTAATATATTAAGGACAGAACCGAGAGTCCCCTGCGTGCTGGGTCACCCATCTGCCACCGAGCCACTTCTCCATCGAGAAAACAAAATGTTACATTAAAAGAAAAGAAGAAAACAAAAACCCAGGCCTAGGCAAGCACTAGTGGCTCCTGCTTGTAAATCCTAGCTACTCTCAGGAGGCTGAAATCTGAGGATCCAAGTCCAAAGCCAGCCCCACCCCACCCCGGAAAAGTCCAGTTAACCACCAAAAAAGCGGGAAGTGGTACTGTGGCAAGCTCAGGGACATGGACGGTGTCCAGGCCCTAAGTTTAAGCCCCAGAACCCTCATTGGCATTGCCCTTCCCCGCCACCCTTCTCCCTTCCACACACCCCCCTCCTCCCCCTCCCTTTCCACCCCACCCCCTCCCACACACACACTCACCAACAGGCCCAGGGGCCTACCCTGAATCTCTGAACCTACAGCGAGATCTGAGGCTTCAGTTAGGCGGTTGTGGTGCAAAGAGGGTCCGTTTGCTTGCGAAAGAGAGGTCCCCAGGCAAGAACAAGGAAGCATTTCATTTTCTTTCAGCTTTTATTTTTTTGTCTAGTACTGGAGATTGAACCCAGAGCCTCTCTCTATGAATTCACTACCCCTTGTACTGCAAAAATATTAACAGGAGAAACTTAAGCCAACTCCTCACATAGGCAGGAGACAAATTACAAAATTCCCCAAATTACAAAGTAAAACTTCCTCCTCTATGCTCCTTGTTCCAGGTTCTAGAGATGTAAGGATTAGTAGTAGAGTCAATAGGGACACTGATAGTAGTTTAACTCCCCCTCCCCCCTCCCCGGCCATTGAGCTTGAACTCTGGGCCTGGGCTCTGTTCCTCAGCTCTTCAGCTCAAGGGTAGCATTCTAGTGCTTAGAGCCACAGCACCACTTTCAGCTTTTTTTGTTTATGTGGGGCTGAGGAATCAAACCCATGGCCTCATGCATGCTAGGCAAGCACTCCACCACTGAGCCACCTTCCCAGCTCCAAGTGGTTTTAACTTTTTATCTCTTTTTTTTTTTCTTTCCTTTTTCTATTTGGGCCCCACTGTTGAAAGTGGTAATTTGAGAATGGGGCCCAGCCAGACATGGTATCATATGTGTAGTGTCAGTTACTTGTTTTTGTTTTTTCTTTTTGCCCATCCTGGGGCTTGAACTCAGGGCCTGAGCCCTGTCCTTGAGCTTTTGCTCAAGGCTAGCATTCTACCACTTGAGCCACAGGGCCACTTCTGACTTTTTCTGTTTGTGTGGTATGAAGGAATCAAACCTAGGGCTTCATTCATGCTAGACAAGCACTCTACCTCTAAGCCACATTCCCAACCCCTAGTCTCCATTACTTGAAGACAAGCAGAAGGATTGCTTGAGTCAAACCAGCCTAGGGAACACAATATGACCCTGTCTCTTAAGAGGAAGAGAAAGAAACAAGGAGAAGAGGGAAGAAAGAAGAGAGCTGGGCATCAACAACAAAAAGGTGAAAGAATAACAGAGAAGCCGGGCACTGGTGGCTCATGCCTGTAATCCTAGCTACTCAGGAGGCTGACATCTTACGATTACAGTTCAAAGCCAGCCCAGGCAGGAAAGTCTGTGAGACTCTTTATTTACAATAAACCACTAGAAAACTGGAAGTGGTACTGTGACTCAAGTGGTAGAGCACTATGCTTGAGGTGAAGAGCTGAGGGACAGTGTCCAGGCCCAGAGTTCAAGCCCCACGACCAACAACAACAAAAGAATGACAGAAATCAATAAAATACTATTTCAGCCAGGCAGTAACTGTAATCCTAGCTACTCTGAAAGATGGGAGGAAGGTGGTTTGAAGCCAGCCAGTGCAGAAAAGTCCAAGAGATGAACCAACAAGCTGCGGTGTGTGGCTCAAGTGATAGAGCACTAGCCTGAATGAGAAAGCCAAGTGGGAGTTTAAGGCTAGATTCAAGCCCCCAAATGCTCAGCTTCCAGATTCTCATGAAGCCACAAGAACACAAGAATGCACTTCAGACCCACACCGGAGGGGAAGTTATAGGCACAGAGGGCTCAATAGAGAATCCTCAACTGGGAGCCTGTGGGCTCTCTTTCTTTTCCTTCCTCCTTGCCTGGAAAACTGAGGTGTGTGCCAAATTGAGAAGGTTCAGTAGCAATTTTGTAAACGAGGGGAGAAATTGCATAACAGGATTCAGGGCTGGGAAGGTGACTCAGTGGTAGAGCGCTTGCCTTGCATGCATGAGGCCCTGGGCAAACCCAGCACCACATAAGCAGGAAAAAAAAGCCGGAAGTGGCGCTGTGGCTCAAGTGGTAGAGCGCTAGCCTTCAGCTGAAGAGCTGAGGGACAGAGCCCAGACCAGAGTTCAGGCCCATGACCGAACCACCCCCTCCCCCCCCCAAAAAAAAAGAACAGGATTCAGAAATTCAGTGATTTAGTGTATTGGTGTGTGTGTATTTGTGTGTGTGTGTGTGTGTTTGTGTGTGTGTGCATTGGTACTGGAGCTTGTGACTTGGCTTTTTTTTTTTTTTTTCCTGTGCCTGTCCGGGTGCTTGAATTCAGGGCCTGGGCACTGTCCATGAGCCTCTTTGCTCAAGTCTAGAGTTCTCCTACTTGAGCCACAGCTCCGCTTCCAACTTTTGGTAGTTCATTGGAATCTCCCAGTCTTTCTTGCCCAGGCTGCTTTCAAACCACAATACTCAGATCTCAGCCTCCTGAGTAGCTAGCATCATAGGCCTGAGCTATTGGCACTCACTTGGCCTTTTTTTTTTCCCCCAAGGTTTGTGTTTAATTGGGGAAAAGAGTCTCTCATGAACTTTTCTGCTCAGACTGGCTCCAAACCAGGATCTTCAAATCTCAGCCTCCTGAGTAGCTGGAATTACAAGTGTGAGTCACCAGTGCTTGGCTTCTGCTGTGTTCTTTTTTTTTTTTTGGGGGGGGGGGTCCAGTCATGGGGCCTGAACTCTGGACCTGGGCGCTGCCCCTCAGCTCTTCAGCTCAAGGCTAGCACTCTACCACTTGAGCCACAGCGCTACTTCCGGCTTTTTTCTTTTTGCTTATGTGGTGCTGAGGAATGGAACCCAGGGCCTCAGGCATGCAAGGCAAGCGCTCTACCACTGAGCCACCTTCCCAGCCCTCTGCTGTGTTCTTAAAGACATTTATGAACACTTTCAGTAACACTGAGGTGCCCAGTGTGTAGTCAGGAAACCCTTCAAGTCTTCATAATGAATGTTTCTTTTAATCCCCTGGCTACCACCTTTTCTGAAAACTTCCTGACATTCACTTGGGTTCATTAGGGTTCTAAGAAACTCAGTTCTCCTTTGGCATCTGCAAAATGCCACAGATCACCTGCCCAGTACACTAAATGGGTGCCCAAAGGGCACAACAGGGGGAAAGATTTACTTGGAGAGTCTAAGGCATCCGTCTCTTCTGTTGGCAGTGACCTAAAGTGGGAAATGGCTCTGGGCTTGCTTTTGTTGTTTTAAGGGAAGAAGAGAATCTCCACAGCCCATAATTATCCTTTATGCCCTGGTTAAAAGGGCAAAGGAAGAAGGTTTTATCTTGCTTGAAAGAAGTTGAAGTGCCACAGGTTCCCTTCATCATCCCTAAGAGAAATAAAAACCAGTTACACTGGTATTAAAAGATTTTGTTGTTGTTGTTGTTTGGTGCCAGACCTGGGGCTTGAACTCAAGATCTTGGCACCATCCCTAGGCTTTTTTTCTTAAGGCTTGCACTCCAACACTTAAGACATAGGTTCACTTCTGACTTTTTTGGTAGTTAGAGATAAGAGTCTCATGCTGGGAAAGTGGCTCAGTGGTAGAGTGCTTGCCTTGCATACATGAGGCCCTGGGTTTGATTCCTCAGCACCACATAAGCAGAAAAGGCCAGAAGTGGTGCTGTGGCTCAAGTGATAGAGTACTAGCCTTGAGCTGAAGAGCTGAGGGACAGTGTCCAGGCCCAGAGTTCAGGCCCCATGACTGGAAAAAAAAAAAAAGAGTATCATGGACTTTCCTTCCCAGGCTGGCTTTGAACTGGTATTTTCAGATCTTAGCTTCCCGAGTAGCTAAGATTGCATGGACATAAGCCATTGGCAACCAACTAAATTTTTTAAATTTTTATTTACTTATTTTGTTTTTGTCATAGGCTTGAACTCGGCCTGGGCGCTGTCTCTCAACTGTTTCAAGCTCTACCACTTTGAGCCACGGCACCACATCCAGTTTTTTGGATGGCTTTGAACCATGATCCTCAGATCGTAACCTCCTGAGTAGCTAGGATTACAGGTATGAGGCACTGGCACCTGGTCCAACTAAATTTTTTTTTTAATTGTGAAAATACTGTACAGAGGAGTTACAATTACATGGGCAAGATAAGTACATTTCTTATCAAGCATTCTAGTCTCCTCCTTTGTTTCCCCTTCCCATCCTCCCCTATTTATTTATTTGCTTATTTATTTTTGCCAGTCCTGAGGCTTGAACTCAGGGCCTGGGCACTGTCCCTGAGCTTCTTTTGCTCAAAATTAGCACTCTAACACTTGAGCCACAGTGCCACTTCTGGCTTTTTCTGTTTATGTGGTGCTGAGGAACTAAACCCAGGACTTCATGCATGCTAGGCAAGCACTCTATTACTGAGCCACATTCCCAGCGCCACATACCCTGCCTCTTGGAGCGCTTCTTTTTATTTATAACTGACTTTGCACATCTGTATTCCTGGGGAGAAAGGACTGCAAGCTGTTCTTCCTGGGTTCTTTCATACAGGGAAGATTTATGTGGTTCCAAAAGCCAGCTGGGTAAAATATAGAACCAACTCTGTGGTTTGATGAATAAATCAGACAGAAAAGAAAATTTCAGGCCCAGGAAGGAAGTAGAATTATCTTTGCTTCAGAGGACCTGGCAGGGACCATTCTTCTCTCATTTCTTTCTCTCCCATTCCTGGAGCTCTCATTGCAAACCTGGGGGGGATGGGGTGGGGAAATACCCTGGCTGTGACACCAAAGCACATCAGGGTAGCCTTTCAGATCTTCCATTTTCATTTCTTGGGTAACCTTGAACAAGTTACTTACTGTCTCTCTGAGCCTCGATTTCCTTGTTGCTAAAACAAGAGCTGCAAGCTTGCATTGGTGGCTCCAGATCCCTGTTTGAAGCCAATCCAGGCAGAAAAGTCCAGGTGAAACTCTTATCTCTAATGAAGCAGCAAACAAGCAGGAAGTGGAGGTGTGACTCAAGTGGCAGAGCACCAACCTTGAGGGGAAAAACACCTGAGTGAGAGTGGGAAGCCCTGAGTTCAAGTCCTAGTGCTGGCAGACAAATAAATGAACAATAAAATGAGAGTTGCCTGAGGTATGAATGTATTTTGTTCAGTGAATGGCAGGAACAATTACTGTCCTTATCAAAGGCCAATCACTTATTGCCAATTAGCATTCCTGAGCCCTTCTTACACTATCATTATCACCATGTCATCCTTTCTTCCACCTGTAAATATTTGGTTGACAAAAAGTCTGACAGTTTCTAGAAGACAAAGTAGAACAATAAAGTATGCACATCTTTAAAAATGCATGTATGGGGGCTGGGAAGGTGGCTCCGTGGTAGAGTGCTTGCCTTGCATGCATGAGGCCCTGGGTTCGATTCCTCAGAGCCACACAAACCGAAAAAAAACCAGAAGTGGCTCTGTGGCTCAAGTGGTAGAGCGCCAGCCTTGAGCTGATGAGCTGAGGGACAGCGCCCAGGCTCAGAGTTCAGGCCTCATAACTGAGGGGGAAAAAAATGTGTCTATGAAGCTGGACACAACAAAGCACACCTATAGTCCCAGCTATTCAAGAGGCCAGGGCAGGAGGATTGCTGGAGACCAGGAGAGAAGTTAGAGGCCAGCCTGGGGAACATAATCATACTTCATTTCTTTCAAAAACAAAGTAAGTTTAGTTACTGATATTGAGGAGCAGAAATGAAGTTCATGAAGCAGAGAAACAGACACCAGGTGAGGATTTTTTTGGGGGGGGGAGGGTTGGTCATGTCATGGTGCTTGAACTCTGGGCCTGGGCGCTGTCCCTGTGCTCTTCAGCTCAAGGCTAGCACTCTACCACTTGAGCCACACCACTTCCGATTTTCTAGTGGTTTATTGGAGATGAGTCTCTCAGACTTTTCTTGCCTGGGCTGACTTTGAATCATGATCCTCAGATCTCTAGATCCTGAGTAGCTAGGATTACAGGCATGAGCCATCAGCGCCCAGTGAGGTAAGTTTTTTCCAGTTGTTTCCAGACCAAGATCAAACTACCTGCTTTACCTCTGAGTGGGCTAGGCCTGGTCATAGGTTGCCAATTATCTGTCCAGTTAGTGTGACCTGTAATAAAATTCCCAGAAAAGTATTGCAAACATTTGCAGAGTACACAGAGCGGTGATCTGCGGCGAGATCCCAGGGTCAGATCTAGGTTGCGCCACTGCTGGGGGCGGGTGGCCTGTGGCTGCTGTGCACGTACCCAGGCCACTAAAGCTGCGCGTCTGGGGAAGAAGGAGATGGAATCTGCAAGTAAATAATGTGTGTGGTGGTGCACACCTGCAGGGTACTTGGAATGTTTGCCTGACCTAGTTCCAGGCCAGGCTGGGTTACATAGCAAGATATCTCTCTCTCTCTCTCTCTCTCTCTCTCTCTCTCTCTCTCTCTCTCCCTCTTTCACTCTTTCTCTCACACACACACACACACACACACACGCATGTGCATGTGTGTGTGTGTGTGTGTGTGTGTACCTGGGCACTGTTCCTGAGCTGTTTTTGCCTCCCACTCTACCACTTGAGCCACAGCACCACTTCCAGCTTTTTCTGTGTATGTGGTACTGAGGAATCCAGCCCAGGGCTTCATGCATGCTATGCAAGCACTATACCACTAGGCCACATTCCCAGCAATATATATATATAATGTTTATATATATATTAAAGTGATTATGTGACTGGTGTGTGTGTGTGTGTGTGTGTGTGTGTGTGCACGCGTGTGCGTGTGCGCGCGCACCTGTCCTGGGACTTGAACTCAGAGCCTGGGTTCTGTCCCTGAACTTTTCTGCTCAAGTCCAGTGCTCTACCACTTGAGCTACAGCTCCACTTCCAGCTTTCTATTTGTTCATTTTTTTTTGTAGTTAATTGGAGATAAGACTCTCAAGGACACCTGCCCACACTGACTTTGAACCATGACCCTCAGAGCTCAGCCTCCTGAGTAGCTAGGATTGTGTGAGCCACCTGCACTGAGCTTGACTGTTATTTTCAATAAAATATGGTTATTTCCGTTTGAAAACAAGCTCCATCTCCAGCATGCAATTCAAGGAATGCAGCTTGTATTGTAGTCAGCATGTGTACTGTGTTCCCAAAGGCACTGGTCAATGTTGGTACCATGTGTATTGGGGGGGGGTGTCAAATGGTGACCTTGAGTTGGGAGAGGTGGGTGAGCTCTTGGTGGACAGCACATTTGGAATAAAGCATTACCTGCTTCAAAGACTTATTGAGGGGGTGGAGGTTGGGGAGGTTGTTACTTGCCTTTGCTGGAAAAGGCAGGAAGATTCATGAAAGCATCTTACTATGAGCCTGAGACACAGGAAGGGGCGGCTTTACTTTAGGGTTCAAGGCACCAGAACAAAGGAAGCGCTTTTCCTTTCTCCGTCTTCATCTCTGTCTCCATCTCCATCTCCATCACTCTTTCCATCTCCGTCTCCATCTCCGTCTCAGTCTTAGCTGCTCTCACTCACCTTTGGAAACTGCTTGGCTTTCTTTCTTTCTTTTCTTTCCTTCCTTTCTTCCTTCCTTCCTTTCTTCCTTTCTTCCTTTCTTCCTTCCTTCCTTTCTTCCTTTCTTCCTTCCTTCCTTCCTTCCTTCCTTTCTTTCTTTCTTTCTTTCTTTCTTTCTTTCTTTCTTTCTTTCTTTCTTCTCCTTCCTTCCTTCCTTCCTTCCTTCCTTTCTTTCTTTTTGCTGGTCCTGGGGCTTATACTCAAGAGTCAAGATGCTGTCTCTGAGCTTCTCTGCTCAAGGCTAGTGCTCTACCACTTGAGTTGCAGCTCTGCTTCCGGCTTTTTGGTGGCTAACTGGAGTTGAGAGTCTCACAGATTTTTCCCGTCAGGCTCTTGAGTAGCTAGGATTACAGGCATGAGCCACCAGTACCTGACTTAACTGCCTGGATTTCCTTTTTTCCTTTCTTTCTTTCTTTCTTTCTTTTTTTTTTTTTTGGTCAGTTGTGGGGCTTGAACTCTGGGCCTGAGCACTGTCCCTCAGCTCTTCAGCTCAAAGCGAGCCCTCTACCACTTGAGCCACAGCGCCACTTCCGGTTTTTTCTGGTGGTTAATTGGAGATAAGAGGCTCATGGACTTTCTTGCCTGGGCTATCTTTGAACTGTGATCCTCAGATCTCAGCCTCCTGAGTAGCTAGGAGTATAGATGTGAGCCACGGGCATCCAGCTGACTGCCTGGATTTCTAAGGGAGGGAGAGCACCTGGAAGAAATGTTCCACAGGAGACCTCTCCTGTGGACGAGACCCTGGATTCCTGAGTGCAGAGATGTCAGACCAGCAGAGAAGGAGGAGGTGAAGATTCCAGGCAACTCAGACAGGTGAAGGGGCAGCTTGATCCTTCCTTTTCTCTGTCTAGTTCCCAGGCTCCTTGGCAACTCTAATAATGGTCTGTGCCCGGGGATAGCTTTGAATGGGAAGAAACATTTCTCCATTCGAAAGCTGTTCTTTGTTCATGTCTTAGAAAATCTTATTTGCTCCAGATTGCCAGATTGCACACTGAGTCTAAGTTCCACTGAGTAATTTGGTTCCATCATGCTCCACCCTCCATCTAGGAGTCAGTCATGTACATTTTGTATTTTGAGGGGAAGGGGGGTGGTAATAGGGTTTAAACTCAGGACCTCGAGCTTAGCTAGACAGGTGTTCTACCACTTAAACCATATACTTCAGTCCTAGGATTTGCTTTTTCTATTTCTTTTGTTCCATATCTCCCTGCTAAAGAAGCTAGATGCCACCTGTCACCTAAGATTAGAAAAAAAAAATCCCAGGAAGCAATTGTTCATCCGGTGCTAAAAATGACTTGAAACTGACCGAAAATACAAATTCTGCTTTGAACACCTGCTACTATACCAAGAGTATGTCCTTCTGATGTTTCTCTGCCTACTTTAACTCTTGTCTTTCATCTCTTGTCTAGCTTTACCCCTGTAATCCAAGCTACTGAGGAGGTAGAAATCAGACAGGAGAATTGAGGTTTAAGGTCAGCCTACGTAAAAAGTTATAGAGACCCCAAGCCACTGTGGTGGTGTGTACCTGTGATCCTAGCCACATGGGAGGCAGCAGCAGGAGGATTCTAGTCTGAGGCTAGCCTTTGGCAGAAACTGGATTGGTAGAGTGGTAGAGTCTCTACCTAGTAACATTGAGGCTGTGAGTTCAAAAGCCATTACTGCAAAAGGAAAAAACAAAGAGGGCATTTAGGGTGTGGCTCTGATGGTAGATTGCCAGTTGATGAGTGAAAGCATTAGATATTGAGTTCTCAGACAAAAAAAAAAGCCTTTCCTTTCTTTCTTTCTTTCTTTCTTTCTTTCTTTCTTTCTTTCTTTCTTTCTTTCTTTCTTTCTTTCTTTCTTTCTTGTCTCTCCTCCTCCTCCTCCTTCTTCTTTTGCCAATCTGGGGCTTGAACTAGGGTCCTGGGCTCTGTCCTTAAGCCTCTCTAAGCTCAAGGCTAGTGTTCTACCATTTAAGCCACAGTGCCACATCCAGCCTTTTCTGTTTATGTGGTACTAAGGTATCGAACCCAGGGCTTCATGCTTGCGTAGGCAAGCACTCTACCACTAAGCCATATTCCCAGCCCCAACTTTCTTTTAATCAGCAACACTACAACACTTTTTTTAATGATATAGTTTTTTATTGTTATTATAAAGGTGATATACAGAGGGGTTATAGTTATATAAAACCAACACTTTTTTTTAAATGACATGAGATTTTATGAGAGAGCTCTTCCTTTCCAACCTTCCTTTGCTCTTCAATTCTCCCTATCTGCCTATAATTGTGTGGCTGCTTAAGTAGTGGGAATAACTTGGGGTATGAAGGCTAGGCTGGTAATATCTCTTTAGATTCCTAGGAGACGACATCTCTCTGGGTCCAGAACTTGAGATGGAGGCCAGACTTCAAGAGACCCAAAGGCTGGGTGCCTGTGGCTCACTCCTATAATCCTAACTACTCAGGGGGCTGAGATCTGAGGAACACGGTTCAAAGCCAGCCTAAGCAGGAAAGTCTGTGGACTCGTATCTCCAATAAACCACCAGAAAACCAGAAATAGCGCTGTGACTCAAAGTGGTAGAGTGCTAACCTTGAGCTGAAGAGCTGAGGGACAGCACCCAGGCCCTGAGTTCAAGTCCTGTGACAAACAAAAATAAAGAGAGAGAGAGAGAGAGAGAGAGGAGGAAGGAAGGAAGGAAAGAAGAAAAGAAAAGAGAGACCCATGGGTCTTGTACTCCCTGTGAAACTGCCTATTGTCCTCTCTCCACACACCCAGATAGCTGATTGTGTGTGTGTGTGCGCGTGGGCGCGCGCATGCACACTCATGCACCAATACTAAGGCTTGATTTCAAGACTGTTTCCCTGAGTTTTCTCTGCTTTACCACTGAGCCACAGCTCCACTTCCAGTTTTTTGTTTTTTCCAGCATTTTGCTGGTTAATTGGAAAGAAGAGTCTCAGACTTTCCTGCCTGGACTGACTTCAAACCATGAGCTCAGCCTCTTGAGCAGCTAGGATTACAGGCTTGAGCTCACAACTGACCTTTTTTTTTTTTTTTTTTTTGGTCTGTCTTGGGGCTTGAATTCAGAGCCTGGGCACTGTCCCTGAGCTCTTTTGCTCAAAGCTAACATTTGGAGCCTCAGTGTCACTGGGTTTTCTAGTGTTTCATTGGAGATTAGAGTTTCATGGGCTTTCCTGCCTGGACTGGCTTTGAACTGGGATCCTCAGACCTCATCCTTCTGAGGAGCTAGCATGCAAGCATGAGCCACTAGCCCCCGGCACAGATGACCTTTAATATCTTGTTTTTTCCCCTTTCCTGCCACTCAGCATGCCACCTACACACCCACACCATTTCCTCTTGGCACTTGTTGAAATATGTAGCACTGGAATGATAAAGTCAAAAGGAAGTGGCTTAGTAGACCTTGAAATGTTTAGTTTGCCTTCTGGCGTTGGCCCCAGGCCTCGCAGATGTCCCAGGCTCTCCTGGGAGGGTGTGCTGGGGTTGAAACCCCAGAGGCCCTGACACCTCCCTTCCAGGCAGAGAGCCCTTGTTGGCAGACTCAGGTTCGCAGCAGGAAGCATGGGTTGGAAGTTCAACCCTGAGCTAGAGTTCCAGCTTGAAAGGATTCACTCCCAGCTGCCTGAGAAAGACAGAAATTGTTTGCACGGATGAAAATCTCTTCCCCACCTCCAGTTCATTCCTTCACTGTCTCTTTCCAAAAGTTCTTGGAACTCTTTTCCAGGAAGAAAGGTGGTAAAAGGAAATCAGAATAGTAGAGAAGTGAAGCTCTGTGTCTGTTTGCCTTATTTACAAAGAACATGTAGAAGGAAGTAAGTCACCATCGGGAAGAGCAGCTAAGGACTACTGGAGGTGTGAAATAAGTCACCATTAAGACAGTTGCTAAGGCTATGAAGGCGTGAAATAAGTCACCCTCTGGACAGTAGCAAAAGATATAGGAACTCAGACATACATCATGTGAGTACCAGGCGTCTATGCTCCCTGTTAATCCTTGTTCTCCAGGAGTTGGCTCTATTCTTGCAGGAAGAGGAGGAGGCTCAGAGGTTAACCCCAAAGTCACATCACTAAGTCCTTGTTGGAACAAAGATTCGAACCTACCAGCTTTGTGCCTTTCCATCTTACACTGAGGCCTGGACATGTCTGGGCAGGAAATGACTGAAGCAGGCCAGTGCTATTGCTTTTAAGATGTGTCATGGTGAGACAATCTTTACTTTCAGTAACAGCTCCCATGCACCCACACAGGCCCTCCTAGCTTGGGTTGGAACCCCAATGCCTGTCTCATGCCAGATGGGTGCTCAGTAAGGGTACACCCTCTGTCCCCCTCCTGCTTTGCATTTCATTAGACAGAAACTGAAAACCCAAGTCAAGGTGTCTGAAACCAGTAACAAAAAAAAAACGTTCCTTTCAGTCTCTGTTCCCAGTCCTTGGTGATGGGGGGGGGGGGGGGTTGGTTATAGATTGGTGGGGCCGGTGACATTCGCTGTTTAAGCAATAGCTCAGAAGCCAGGCTAGTCCACACCTAACCAAGCAAATAGCACCTGGAGGCCCTGGCAGGTCAAGGTGGCTTCCCAGCCAGGCCTTAGGTAATTGTTGACAGGGAGAATGCACCATGGTGGTGAATGGGGAGTCTGGGGCCCGGGGATCAGGTCTCCTGCTGCTATCTATGTTCTGAATCTCCAAAGCGGAGTCAGCCAACTCTGTGATGCCTTGAGCCGTACTTCCAGCCTAGCTTTTTGTTGCTTAATGGGGAGACAGAATCTCTCAAACTTTTTGGTTCCATCTGGCTTTGAACCTTGATCTTCACATCTTAGCTTCCAAAGTAGCTAGGATTACAGGTATGAACCACCAACACCTTGTCTAGTATTTCTAAATTATTGCAAAAAAAAAAAACCAAGATGAACAAAACCTGAACATTTTATTTTTATTTTTTTTATTATTTTTTGGGGGGTCCAGTCGTGGGGCCTGAACTCTGGGCCTGGGCGCTGTCCCTCAGCTCTTCAGCTCAAGGCTAGCACTCTACCACTTAAGCCACAGCGCCACTTCTGGCTTTTTTTTTCTGCTTATATGGTGCTGAGGAATCGAACCCAGGGCCTCAAGCATGCAAGGCAAACGCTCTACCACTGAGCCACCTTCCCAGCCCCTTATTTTAGTTTTTAATAAAGATAAATTTCCCCCCCAAGTCATGGGTCTTGAACTCAGGATCTGCGCACTGTCCGTGAGCTTTTTTTTTTTCTTCTTCTTCTTCTTCTCAAGGCTAGTGCTCTACCAGGTGAGCCATGGCAGCACTTCTGGCTTTTTCTGTTTCTGTGATACTGAGGGATTAAACCCAGGGCTTTATGAATGCTAGACAAGCACTCTACCACTGAATCACATTCCCAGGCCCCAAACTGTGAACATTTTAAATGAAGAAGGCTAAGTATTCTTGTTTTATTTGTTTTCATTTTCTGAGGTGCTAAAAGCAAACCTAGGTTCATATGTGCTCTGTCACTGCCCAGGCCGTGTGTGTGTGTGTGTGTGTGTGTGTGTGTGTGTGTGTGTGTGTGTGTGTGTGTGTGTGTGTGTGTGTGTGTGTGTGTGTGTGTGTGTGTGTGTGTGTGTGTGTGTGTGTGTGTGTGTGTGTCAGTGTATTTGAACCCAGGACTTAATTGGTTCTGAGAATGGGTCTTGGTAACTTTAAGCTCCAGTGGCTGGTATTACAGGCGTGTGCCATCATACCTGGCTCTGGTTTTTCCTTTTGCCACAGGCTCTGCTGTGGCTGGTGTGACACATGTCCTGAGCTTGCAGAGAACTCTGCATTTGTCCATCGTCACAGGGGGACACGTTATGATTGCACTGTGCTCTTCTCTTCCATAAGACCCTGCTTAGGGGAGCAGGCCCCGGGGCTTCCTGTGGTGGGGAGTGTCAGAAAGCCTGCGTGGCTGCTCATTTGATGGAAGAAGCCCCGTGTCAGTCATATCTCCCTTGGTTATCCTCCAAACCGCTAGGTAACACTGGGAAATAATTTAGACTGAATTTGTGCACCTGGCAGCCTCTGGAATATCCATAATGGGCTGCATAGCCAAAGCATGAAAGGCTAAATGTGGCCCGCAAATCTCCCAGACTCTGATACCAGGAATACCAGGATTGGGGGGGGCATGCTGGTGAGGGGGGGTGGAAGATGGGAAACTCCAGACTGGGGTATCTTGCTTGATCAGGAAGGGGTAGGAGATTGAGAAGCCTGAGGGGAGCTGGGAGAGGCTCAGTTGCCTACACCTGCCCTGCAGGCTCTCGTGTTCTCTGGCTTTACAGGCACTTTACCTAAGGAACTTTTTGTACCTGGGACACAAATGGTCATTTTGCTTCTGGGATCATTGTCCTAGGCCCTTCAGATTGAAATATGCCCCCATCCACATTCACCTCCTTTCTCTCTCCCCATTATTCCTTCCCCCTCCTCCTCCTTTTCTTTAAAATTTTTTTCTTTTCTGTGCCTATCCTGGGGCTTGAACTCAGGGCCTAGACTTTTTCACTCAAGCCTAGGACGCTACCACTTGAGTCACAGCTCCACTTCTGGTTTTCTGGTGGTTCACGGACGTTCCTGCCCAGGCTGGCTTTGAAGTACGATCTTTAGATCTCAGCCTCCTGAATAGCTAGGATTGCAGGCATGAGCCACCAGTGCCCAGCATATAATTCCACTTTTATAGTCAGCAATGACAGGTCACTCACTCATTCCATTTAACAAAATTAAAGAGGACAGACACTGGTGGCTCATACCCATAATCCTAGTTACCCAGGAGCCTGAGATCTGCAGCTCAAAGCCAGCCTGGGCAGGAAAGTCTGTGCGACTCTAATCTCCAATAAACTACCCACCACCACCAAAAAAAAAAAAAGCTAGAATAAGTGGTTACAGCAGTAACCTGGAAGCTTAGGAACAGCACCCAGGCCTTAAGTTCAAGCCCCAGGAGGGTGCGCGGATGGACACACAGACAGACAGACAGACAGACAGACAGACAGACACACACACACACACACACACACACACACAAAATTAAATAAAAAGGATCTTACTATATTGCCCAAGCTGGTCTTGAACTCCTGGGCTCAAGCAAATCCTCCTACCTTAGCCTCCTAAATATCTGGGGCTGCAGGTGTGTGCACTATGCCCAGTTCTCATTCCAAACTTTTTTATTGTTTACCGACTATGAGGCAAGCATCGCACTAAGTAGTAGAGACTAAGGCGATGAGCAAGAAACTGCTTTGAAAACCTTGGAACTATAAGACCTAGTGAGAAGATTCTCTGACCCCAGAAGTCAGAAAGCATACTTTTTGTGATGGTTTTGAATGAGCAGCTGCGCTCGGCACGTGGGCGCACTTCCCCGGGGGCAGGGCTCCTTCGGTCTGAGGCACCTGTTGCTCTTTCCAGGATGCTGACATTTACTTTAGTCCCTGTGTCAACGTCATTTGTGGAGAAAAGCCAGCTGCTGGGCTTCCCTTGCTTAGCATTGCCTTGAGTTGGGCTTTGTTGATAAGAAAATAAACACAGCTCACACATGGTCAGCACCAGGTGGCCCTCAGGAGGGGCTGGACATGAGCCCTCTTCTTAGCTTTAGGTCTGTTTTTCTCTTTAGCTTGATCATCTGACTGAACTTTATCTTGTTGTTCTTTCTCCTCCTTCCTTTTCTCCCCCTCTGATTCCTGGGAATTTAAAATAATAATAATTACAATGACAATAACAAAAATAATGATTCCTCTCTGCTTATGTGATTTTACCAAACAGAAAACAAAACAAAATTGATTAATTAGGAAAAAAAAAAAAGCTAGGCACTGATGGCTCATGTCTGTAATATTAGCTATTTAGGAAGCTGTGATCTGAGGATTGTAGTTCAAATCTAGCCTGGGCAGAAAAGTCCCTATGAGACTCTAATCTCCAATTAACCACTCAAAAAACCAGAAGTGGAGTTATGGCTCAAAGTGGTACAATGCTAGCAAAAGAACTAAGGGACAGTGCCCAGGCCCTGAGTTCAAGCCCCACAATGGACAAAATAAATGGTCCCACGAGCAGCCAAAAAAAAAAAAAGGAGATTTTCTTATAACCTATTAGATTTAGTAAAATTTGTTTAGGCAAAGAGAAACAAAAAACAAAAATAAAACACCACTTTTTTCTTTTTCTTTTCTTTTTTTTTTTTTGCCAGTCCTGGGGCTTGAACTCAGGACCTGGGCACTGTCCCTGAGCTTCTTTTTGCTCAAGGCTAGCACTCTATCACTTGAGCCACAGTGCCACTTCCGGCTTTTTATGTTTATGTGGTACTGAGGAATCAAACCCAGGGCTTCATGCATGCTAGGCAAGCGCTCTACCACTGAGCCACCTTCCCATCCTACAATATTTGAACCAGGCACTTTCAAAACCCAGAACAGAAAAAAAAACAAAACCCAGAGCTGGTTCTCTCAGAACTGTAGACAACATGTTCACATAACATTTATAGAAAAACAGAGGTGAAGCCAGGCCCTGGTGGCTCACGCCTGTAATCCTAGCTACTCAGGAGGCTGAGATCTGAGGATCCAGGTTCAAAACCCAGACAGGAAAGTCCCTGTGACTCTTACCTCCAATTAATCACCAGAAAACTAGAAGTGGTGCTGTGGTTCAAGTAGTAGAGCACTCACCTCGAGTGGAATAGCTCAGGGACAGCAGGCAGGCCCAGAGTTTAAGCCCCATGATGGACAAAAACAAACAAACAAACAAAAACTAATGGGAAGCCCTGAAGTTGATCTTTTTTCTTTTCTTTTCTTTTCTTTTTTCTTTTTGATCAGGGGGTTTGAACTCTGGGCCTGGGTGCTGTACCTTAGTTCTTCAGTTCAAGGCAAGCACTCTACCATTTTAGCCACAGTGCCACTTCTGGTTTTCTGAGTGGTTCATTGGAGATAAGAGTCTCATGGACTTTCCTGCCCGGGCTGGCTTTTTTTTTTTTTTTTTTTTTTGGTTGTGGGCTTGAACTCTGAATGAGCGCTGTCCCTGTGCTCTTCAGCTCAAGGTGAGTGCTCTACTGCTTGAGCCACAGCTCAAGTTTTCTAGTGGTTAATTGAAGATGAGAGTCTCATGGACTTTCCTGTCCAGGCTGGCTTTGAACCGTGATCCTCAGATCTCAGCCCCTGAATAGCTAGAATTACAGGTGTGAGCCACCAGTGCCCAGCCCTGAAGTCAATCTTCATTACCATAAAACCATAAAAAAATAAAGACAGAAATCTGTTTTGACAAGTTTTGCTGGACTCAAGTCATTATCCATTATTATTTTATTATTACAAATATTTTAATTATGGGCTCTTTTCCCACCTTTGTTTATTTATTTAGCCAGTCCTGGGGCTTGAACTCAGGGCCTGGGCACTGTCCCTGAGCTTCTTTTGCTCAAGGCTAGCACTCTACCACTTGAGCCACAGTGCCACTTCTGGCTTTTTCTGTATATGTGGTACTAAGGAATCGAACCTAGGGCTTCATGCACGCTAGGCAAACACTCTACCACTAAGCCAAATTCCCAGCCTGTTTATTTATTTATTTGCCTGTCTTGGGGCCTGAACTCTGGGCTTGGGCACTGTCCCTCAGCTCTTCAGCTCAAGGCTAGCACTCTACTACTTGAGCCATAGGAGCACTTCTGGTTTGCTGGTGGTTACTTGGAGATAAGAGTCTCACAGAGGGGCTGGGAAGGTGGCTCAGTGGTAGAGCACTTGCCTTGCATGCCTGAGGCCCTGGGTTCAATTCCTCAGCACCACATAAGCAAAAAAGAAAAAAGCCAGAAGTGGCACTGTGGCTCAAGTGGTAGAGCGCTAACCTTGAGCTGAAGAGCTGAGGGACAGTGCTCAGGCCCCATGACCAGACCCAAAAAAAAAAAAAAAAAAAAAAAAGAGTCTCACAGACTTTTTTGCCTGGGCTGGCTTTGAACTTGTGATCCTCAGATCTCAGCCTCCTGAGTAGCTAGGATTTATAGACATAGTCCCTGGCATGCCTGGCCTGACCTTTTTTTTTTTTTTTTTTGACTGGTGTGACCCACTGGCACCCAGCTTTCCTTTTACTTTAATATTTCTTTAAATTGATAGGTAAATCTCGCAGGTGCTTATGGGACACCATGTGGTCAGCTGGGGTTGTTAGTCCTGGTAATATCATCTTATGCTCTGACTGCTGTTAAAACTTGAGGCTTCTGTATCCCTTTATTTCAGAAAACTTCAGACACTTGAAGTCAAAGCTGCCAGGTCCCACGTGACAATGCATATCACCCTCTTGGACAAAGTGGTCCCCAGCTGGGGAGTTTGTGGACAGATGTCTGAATCTGCAGCCTACCTGGGCCATCAGAGCCTTGTCTTGGCTGCCTTCCTCGGCCCTAGTAAGCTCTATGGCTCTGGACAAGTTGCTTAATACCCAGGCAGGACTTCCTGGGAGCCAGTATGCTACCCATCCTCCTCAGAGAGGGCTGAGTTGATGCCCTGAGCCTTGTCCAGCCCATGCCAGTAGGTGGTGGAAAGGCTGGCTGGCTGTGTGAATAAGGCACCAGTGGCTCACACCTGTAATCCTAGCTACTCAGGAGGCTGAAGATCACAGTTCAAAGCCAGACCAGGCAGGAAAGTCCCTGAGAATCTTTTTTTTTTTTGTCAGTTGTGGGGCCTGAACTCTGGGCCTGGGCGCCGTCCCTCAGCTCTTCAGCTCAAGGCTAGCGCTCTACCATTTGAGCTACACTGCCACTTCTGGCTTTTTCTCTGTATGTGGTGCTGAGGAATCGAACCCAAAGCTTCATGCATGCAAGGCAAGCACTCTGCCACTGAGCCACCTTCCCAGCCCTCCCTGAAGACTCTTCAACTAACCACCAGAAAACCAGAAGTGGCACTGTGGCTCAAGTGGTAGAGTGCTTGCCTTGAGCTGAAAAGCGCAGGGACAGCACCTGGGCCAAGAGTAAAAGCCCCACAACTGCCAAAACAACAACAACAACAAAAGCTTGAGAGCAATGCCTAGGGTCAGCACAAAAACAAACACGCACAAGTTTTGTCATCAATAAGGGAGAGAATGGAATGATACAGTGGTGAGAGGTGAACATGTCTGTCAGTGTATCATTTGTTCTCTGGAATCCTCACATATGGAGACCTACCTAAAAAGTAATTAAAGGCTGGGTAGCTCAAGAAAGAGAGTGTCTGCTTAGCAAGCTCAAGGTCCTAAGCTTGAATCTCAGGACAACTTAATTAATTACTTAATTTATAAAAAGCAGACCAATGCAAATCTATTATTTTGGAGAATGAATGGCAATATTTTTTTGTTTTTGTTTTTGTTTTTGGTCATGGTGCCTGGGCACCTCCGCTCTTCAGCTCAAGACTAGCACTCTACCACTTGAGCCACAGCGCCACTTCTGGTTTTCAGGTGATTTATTGTAGCTAAGACTTTCACAGACTTTCCTGCCCTGGCTGGCTTTGAACCATGATCCTTAGATCTCAGCCTCCTGAGTAGCTAGGATTACAGGCGTGAGCCGCTGGCACCCAGCTTGTCTTTTGTTTTGTATGTGTGTTTCCTTTCTTCTTTCTGTCTTGGTCATGAACATTTGAACTTATTAGGCGGGTGCTATATCACCGAACCCCGCCTCCAGTCCCACTTGTCAATCTCTTATGGAGGAGGATGGGTGGATTTTACCCAGCAAAGCCTACAGACAGGGGAGGCAGAAGAGAGCTGGCAGGTTTGAGGGGAACCTTCTCCATCCTACCCACTGTCTCCTAGCAGAGCCAAGACCCTGGGCCAGCTCCTTTCCTGCTGCTCTCAGGATCTGAGCTATGAGTTGTCCCTGGGCACGCTGGCACACCTTGCTTGCTCCCAGCTGCCCCACTTTGGCTTCCCATTCACTCTTGCTCAATCAAATTCCTAAACTTGGCTCTTAAGACTATCCGTAGATTTCCTCCTTCCTCGCACTGCCCCAGCTGCGGGCTGCCGGTGCCTCACCCAGCTCCTAAACCCTGGCCTGCACCAAACTCCATAACCACAGCAGAGTGATGCTTTTTGGAGAGAACGGTCATGTCTTCCGGCTCTCGGTTTCCTCCTGCAGCCATTTAGGACAAATCATTCATGTTGTATACATTCAAAGTGTACAGCAGTGGTACACTTACACAGAAAGATAAAGCAAAAGCTGTTAAATATGCCATATTGATTTAACTTACACAAGCAACTTGAGCATCGAGGGTTGGCTATGTTTAACTCACATTAAGATAAGGTGGCTCAGTGGTAGAGTGCTTGCCTTGCATGCCTGAGGCCCTGGGTTCAATTCTTCGGCACCACATAAGCAAAAAGAAAAAAGCCGGAAGTAGCACTGTGGCTCAAGTGGTAGAGTGCTAGCCTTGAGCTGAAGAGCTGAGGGACAGTGCCCAGGCCCAGAGTTCAGGCCCCATGATCGGACCCCCCCCCCAAAAAAAAAATATTTGACTAAGCTGAGAGTGTAGCTCAGAATTAGAGAACTTGTCTAGCAA